>NC_081200.1:41885463-41947963 GCF_902713425.1 Acipenser ruthenus | reverse complement strand
TTCCGAGCAATGTAAGGCTTAGCTTTGTGCTTTCACCTCGCTCAGCATTATTGCCCTGAATGAATGTCCAGTGCTCACTGGGGTTCTGCTTTTTGTTCTCTTCGAATACTCCAGTCACTCACTTTGACCCCAAACGTGAGGCCGCTGACACGGCAGGGCCGTGTGAAACACAAGCGGATCTTCTCACTCTCTCTTCTGTCTTGACTGGAGCCTTGTCTCCAGTTTGCTCATTCCTGGATCCTGGGGAAGACATGGCCTGGATCAATGGCCATTATTGTGTCAGATCAGTAACAACTTCACAAGCTGCACAAAGACCCTGAAGGGGTAAAATGAGAGTGACTCACTAGATGGAACAGGGACACCTGACACTTATCATGCTTCTGTAATGAATTCCTAATGAAGCGAATGTTAGAGCTGGCATTCCACTGGCTTCTGTTGAAACAGTGATATATTTCCATTTTAAAAACAAATCAGTGAGCATAAAAAACAAACAAACAAAAAATGTGCTTTCTTTGGAAAATGCAATCACCTCACTGGATGCTCCAAATGAAAATGACATTATATTTATTTAATTGGATTTTGATTAATTTTGAGAAGCTTGCCTATTTGGACCCGCTTCTCCATATGCAGCACAGTGTTAAAATGTACCAGCTCTCCAATGAAGGCAAATGCAGTCCTGTATTGTCATGCATCATTATCTCATGTGTTTGCGTTTGAACTCCCTCATGCTACACAATAAAACAGAGGCTCTAATAGTCTTTAATTCTGCTTAAAGGAAACTATCATCTTGTAACCTCACAGCGTGGCGGATTTCAACAAGCATGGGAGACCACCTCTCAGCTCAATCTTCTGCTGCCTATCGAGGCATAAATATCTATAATATCACACAACATTACATTCAATTGGGAAGGGCTCCTTTTAATAACCTGTCAGGGTTTCCCAGCATCATGTTTCACCCCAAACCTCCTTCACTCTCTAAACCCAATGAACTCAAAACAACTTGATGAATGAAAACCTGATGGCAGCGGCACACCTGATAACACTGCACTCCCTGTCTCTTACTGTGATGCAGTGGCACACCCGATAACACTGCACTCCCTGTCTCTTACTGTGATGCAGTGGCACACCTGATAACACTGCACTCCCTGTCTCTTACTGTGATGCAGTGGCACACCCGATAACACTGCACTCCCTGTCTCTTACTGTGATGCAGTGGCACACCTGATAACACTGCACTCCCTGTCTCTTACTGTGATGCAGTGGCACACCTGATAACACTGCACTCCCTGTCTCTTACTGTGATGCAGCGGCACACCTGATAACACTGCACTCCCTGTCTCTTACTGTGATGCAGTGGCACACCTGATAACACTGCACTCCCTGTCTCTTACTGTGATGCAGTGGCACACCTGATAACACTGCACTCCCTGTCTCTTACTGTGATGCAGTGGCACACCTGATAACACTGCACTCCCTGTCTCTTACTGTGATGCAGTGGCACACCTGATAACACTGCACTCCCTGTCTCTTACTGTGATGCAGTGGCACACCTGATAACACTGCACTCCCTGTCTCTTACTTTAAGGTACACAGTTATTAGTTAGAGTAAAAGTAAAGACCTGTTAACTATTGCGACAGCCCATCGGAAATGGCCATATACTCGAGTCTTTTATTAACTCCTAATCATTTACAAAACTAAAAGAAAGCTCTCTGAAGCACTCTCCATTGGGGGTTGTATCTCATTTTGTAACATGATTTTTTTTTCAGTTAAATAATGGAGGGAACAAAAAATAGGGCCCATTGTGCTCGCTTTAAAAAAATTGGGACTTATAATGTATTAAACTGAGAGTAAATTGCAAGCCAGACTGCCTTATTGAAATGAATAGCAATATCTGTGGAGGGGCAGCCTGGGGTGCAGTGCATGGTATATCTGGGTGCAGTGCATGGTATATCTGGGTGCAGTGCATGGTATATCTGGGTGCAGTGCATGGTATTTCTGGGTGCAGTGCATGGTATATCTGGGTGCAGTGCATGGTATATCTGGGTGCAGTGCATGGTATATCTGGGTGCAGTGCATGGTATATCTGGGGTGCAGTGCATGGTATATCTGGGTGCAGTGCATGGTATATCTGGGGTGCAGTGCATGGTATATCTGGGTGCAGTGCATGGTATATCTGGGTGCAGTGCATGGTATTTCTGGGTGCAGTGCATGGTATATCTGGGTGCAGTGCATGGTATATCTGGGTGCAGTGCATGGTATATCTGGGTGCAGTGCATGGTATATCTGGGTGTAGTGCATGGTATATCTGGGTGCAGTGCATGGTATATCTGGGTGCAGTGCATGGTATATCTGGGTGCAGTGCATGGTATATCTGGGGAACTTCAATCAAGCGTGAAAGGCCTCTTGTTAACAGGCTGTTCATTGTTTTGTTTCTTTATATAGAAGGTGCTCTTTTCACAAGAGTTTACGAAGACATTTCCTTTGGACATAAACTACGCTTTTAAAGTTTACTTCCAATGCTGCTTTACAGCCCGTCCACAACGGCAAATATTGTTGTGCAACAAAGACCTCATATCCAAACAGTTGCACATGGAGCCCAACGCCGTGCACAAGGAGTTCAATATTTAACATCTCCACAGCTCTCCCTTTAAGCACGCGCTCAATGGGCCTCATTCATTATGCACTTGTATGTCTTTCAGATGTGGCCTTTGTCATCAGCAAATCATTCTCCCTCTCTTGAATCCCACATAACTTTCTTTGCCCTGTACTTTTACAGATGCCTTCTGGCTATAAACCCTAATGAAATGTCTTTGCTTAATTTGATTTTGCTGGTACACTTGCAGTTATGACCTAACTTTCCCACGAGAGAAACTGATTGAACGTTTCAATTCCTTATGGAACGGAGCAAACATTCCCCCAGACTGGACAGACAATTTCCATAATGACTGAATCTGCAGCCTAATGACCTTCTGCAACAATAAAAAGAGCTCTTGTTAATTCCATTTCTGCTGCTGACATTCAAGAGATTCCTATCTTACACGTTGAGTTTCACAAGATAACAAGTGTACCAAAGAGCAGCCCATTCAATTACCCGACAGGCGCGTCTTATCTGAAAACTAAAGGGATCCGGCTGCGCTTTTAATATTTCTTTTTCTTTCAGAAGTTGGGTTATTTATGGGCTTCCAGGATTGTCAGACTGGCTTTTAAGGCAATCCATTTTCATGTTGCCTTTTTGAACGGTGGGTTTTAAAATGAAGTGCAGAATAATTAAAAAGATCACAAGTACCCCCTCGCATGTAATTATTACTTCTTTTGTGCCATCGCTTGAAGATCCGTCTTTAGCTGACCGACAGTGAACTGATTGCAAAAAGGACTGGATTATTTAGATCTTTAATGGGCTTTTTCAGCTTCTTTGCATGGCAGCATTTCAATTTAAAAAATACACTTTGGAGATTTAGAAAAGGTTTTTCTACATCACTTTCAGTAGAATTCTTTACCAGGCAGGAGACACTAAACTGAAGACATGGGACATTTCTGAATACCAGGTTCAGTTAGTCTATTACTCACGGCTGTGTCACTTGACACAGAATTTTGTATGCATTTTATTGCACTTTTACCAACATATAGTTTATATTGTCCTGCAGAAAGGAGGAAACAAGTTGTCCTGTTGCTTACCTGAGAAACATGATAAATTATGATGATATGATAAATGAACCGTATGTAAATAGACTTTGATACAGTAGCAATGGGTGCGTGTGTGGGGGGGAGGTATGGGACGGACGGGACGGGACTCTGATACATGCATTTTGTCTGCTGAAGTGTACTTTGATTAATAGGTTTCCACTCCAGCCCTGTGAGTTTACACAATTTATTAAAATATACTGTCCTAAGAAAATAAGAGAGCAAATCATTTCCAGTTTTGGTCAGGGAAGTGAAGCGTGGCTCTCTATTGATTTGTTTTTAATGGGACACTAAACTTTGTGTGCACACCAGGGAGGTGAAGGGAAGATCTCTAACTGTCTTCACTTGTTTTTCTGAACGTACTGGGCCTGTAGCCATACTGGTTTGGTTTGGGATCTCTGTTCGCTCTCAGAAAGAACATAAGAACATAAGAACATAAGAAAGTTTACAAACAAGAGGAGGCCATTCGGCCCATCTTGCTCGTTTGGTTGTTAGTAGCTTATTGATCCCAGAATCTCATCAAGCAGCTTCTAGAAGGATCCCAGGTTGTCAGCTTCAACAACATTACTGGGGAGTTGGTTCCAGACCCTCACAATTCTCTGTGTAAAAAAGTGCCTCCTATTTTCTGTTCTGAATGCCCCTTTATCTAATCTCCATTTGTGATCCCTGGTCCTTGTTTCTTTTTTTAGGTCGAAAAAGTCCACTGAGTCGACATTGTCTATACCTTTTAGAATTTTGAATGCTTGAATCGGAAGCTGAACCCCAGTACAGGTTAATCTCTGTTCGCTCTCAGAAACTGAACCCCAGTGCAGGTTAATCTGTGTTCACTCTCAGAAGCTGAACCCCAGTACAGGTTAATCTCTGTTCGCTCTCAGAAGCTGAACCCCAGTACAGATTAATAAAACTCCTGGATAATGTCCTGCTTATTAACACTGAAACTTTCAGACTTGAACAGCAACATCAGTCTACCTACAGTAGCTATTTCTACTGTGCTATCTGAAAAAGGCAGAAGTCGAATCGTTGTAGCTAGTTATTAAGATAATGAGTTATAAACTTTTCTGGTTTAGTACAATGCACTTGATTTTACGGTTGCAAATGCTGAAGCAGATTTAATTACCTATACGATAGCAGCAGCGAGTAATGCTAAGAAAAATCACAGGCATGTCTATGGGACTTGTTTATAAAAACCAGACCTAATGGATCTGGGTGGGATATAATGTTAGCAAGTCTGAGGAAAGGCTGTTTGTATCGTTTAAATGAAAGCATCAACGCTTCTGCATTAAGTGCTGTCTGGCACGGATCTCCCCATCCTTCTAAGAGGGTGCACCTTGAATATGTACAGAATGCAAGGTCTGGCTAAAGAGATAAGGGGCCCATGTGACTCAAGCGAGCAGAACAGAAAATTGAATTATCATGTTAAATATTCTGCATGAAAACAATCTATTCTAGAAATTAGGAGTATTGCTGTCAGATGACTTGCATCAGGGTCATTTCATTTGGTACAAACAACTGAGCCCTTCTTTGAAAGTTATCAAATGTTTACAAAGTGCTTAATGTGATAAATGTAACCAGCGATCCCATTGCTAATTGTGTAGAAAGCTTGGTCAGAGTGGTGCGGATGTGTAATCGCTGAATTATTAAAGATACTCATCAAAACAAGAATCTCTTTTATAAAGCAGGGCACCGTTAATAAAGGCGAGGCGTTTCCTGTAAGCACGGATGCATGTTAAACAAAGTGACCTGAATCGCTGTCAGATTACACAGCGTTAGCTACATTGCAGTTATACACTACATGATGCGTATAACACATCGCCTATAGAATGAACTGAACCCATGGCTTCCCGTGTGATATTTCTAACAGGGTTCCCTATCTCAAACACTGCGGGTGTGGAGCAACATTCACTATAAAACCATATATTTATGAACAAAACAAAACCAAAAAAAACACACGCAAAAACACACCATATATCAGGCGCGCATTTTTAAAAATTTATTTTGGAAACACAAGTTGTGGCGTCTAAAGTATATTCTCTAACAGATAAGCCAAACACTTCCATGTGTTTATTAACATCCGTCGCATAACACTGTGTTCGCATCTGCATCTGAAGTCTGGATGATATCTCTGCCGCCAGGGGTGTGGAAGAGCCAGGGGCAGAGTCTCGCTGCTGCTGCGCTCACTGAGATTGCTCCAGGTCACAGCAAAATCATCTTCAAATCCATCTACTTACTTGAATTTTAAAAGTTAAATCACATCAGTCTATCTCTAGGGTGCTATCTGAAGCAGGCGGAGGCTAACAGGTTGTAGCTTTTTATTACAGTTTGCTGTTTTTGAATTCTCTCTCTCTCGACACGGCATGAAATTGCCCCGCGTTGTTGCAAATCACACGACGACAAACTTTGTATCATAATAAACAAGAGACTAGACTTCCGTCCTCACTTAATTTCCCCATCTGGGGAAACACGAATTAGTGCAACTTAATACAATTAAATACAACACCTCGCAAGCTAAATTAACTCTACTGTTTCTAATAATGTAAACAGTAAATTACCTCTTGTCTGTAATTGCTTGTCAAACCATAATGTGCTTAACTGACGTGACTGGAAACAACAGAGCTATCACATACAGTGTCGTGTAAATATCGAATAGTTTGATTATTTAACAGATGTATTTAAAAATAAACGTAAACATTTCAGGCCAAACATATTTTACTGGCCTTACATTTAGAGAAAGGGAAAGTGGGAAACAGTTCTGTTTTTCATGGTCCGGGTTCGTGGTCTGTTTTTCTGGGTCCGAATCCATGTCTTTCCCTATCGAAAGAAGTACAATTATTTGATGTTTTACTGAAGAGAACAAATGTTGTTGCAATTAGTGTTTTCCTGACTCACGGCACATCAGCTCACATGACGGTGACATCATAGTTTCTGAAGGTTTTATAATCAGTTGAAGACAGCAACCCACACGTGCCCATTTAGCAAAACTCAATAGCCCGGCCCTGCTGCCCTCCACATGTGGCACAGATGGCTCAGTGCAATGTGACCGCTGATTCAATGGTAAATCACTCAGACCGGTACACACGCATTACTTCATTTTCATTCACTGTGCTCACCAGAGCACACACAATAATGGTAAACAATAAAACGAGTCCAATAAAGATCAGGCCACGGTATTCTTAGTAATTAGGAAACAATGCCTGCTTTACATGAAATGACAGCCACAGTAAATGATATTAACATAACAACTAGACCTACAACAGTTTCGGTAGCCTATTAACCCTATATGAAAACCTGTATATTAACCAAATAAAAACCGGAATAGGTCGTATTCTATTTAATATTACGTTATTAAACATAAATGGCATTTGTCAGACATTTTAAATACATGTTTCCATATTTGTGAAAATAAATAATACATCCTACTAATGCACTTTAGTCCTTCAGTCCATTCCAAACCTGAAACTTACTCCAACCGCAACCCCGAAAGAGTCGATTAAACACCTGCTTAGGTTCAACTAAACAATTACACACCTGCGCAGAAAAGAGTGCGTGCTCCCGATTGGATACTCAGGGACACGTGAGCACAATGGGAGACTGACAGGGCGCTGTCCAATCATTTATCGAGCTGCGCCCAGGTAGCGTGGAGGCTGCTTCGGTACTTGAGACACAGGCGGGACGGGACTAAAACCAAACACCGTTAACACCCGAGAGGCAGTTCGTTTGCTTTCCTTATTGTGTGCAGTTATTTCGTTTTAAAATGTAACGCGCCTCCTCTGCGGCTGAACATGGTTGCGTTTTTATTTGTTAGACCAGTGATACCAAAACAACAACTTGATCTTTCATCATCTCGAATCAGCGGGGGAGTGAAGCTCTAACAGGGATTGCAGGTAAAGCGCGTTTGAGATCACTTGTGAGTGAAGCTCTAACAGGGATTGCAGGTAAAGCGCGTTTGAGATCACTTGTGAGTGAAGCTCTAACAGGGATTGCAGGTAAAGCACGTTTGAGATCACTTGTGAGTGAAGCTCTAACAGGGATTGCAGGTAAAGCGCGTTTGAGATCACTTGTGAGTGAAGCTCTAACAGGGATCGAAGGTAAAGCGCGTTTGAGATCACTTGTGAGTGAAGCTCTAACAGGGATTGAAGGTAAAGCGCGTTTGAGATCACTTGTGAGTGAAGCTCTAACAGGGATTGAAGGTAAAGCGCGTTTGAGATCACTTGTGAGTGAAGCTCTAACAGGGATTGCAGGTAAAGCGCGTTTGAGATCACTTGTGAGTGAAGCTCTAACAGGGATTGAAGGTAAAGCGTGTTTGAGATCACTTGTGAGTGAAGCTCTAACAGGGATTGAAGGTAAAGCGCGTTTGAGATCACTTGTGAGTGAAGCTCTAACAGGGATTGAAGGTAAAGCGCGTTTGAGATCACTTGTGAGTGAAACATTAGAGAATGCGTGTTGATTTTCTCATCGCTTCCTCGCTAGCTGATATATTCGTGAAAGGTACCGATGCCAATAATGGCGTGAATTAGCCATGTGTTAAAACAGGGGTTTCCAACCCTGGTCCTGGAGGGCTGCTGTCCCTCCAGGTTTTTGTTCCAACTGTATCCTAAATCACATAATTGGACCAATTAAGTGCTTATCAGAAGCTTAATTGGTCCAATTAATTAATTTAGGGTACAGCTGGAACAAAAATCAGGAGGGACACCAGCCCTCTTGGACTAGGATTGGAGACCCCTGTGTTAAAACACCAACAACATCATTACATAATATAACCCCTGGATGCTACCTCTGAAGAGGTGAAAACATTTGTATAACAATGGTTAACAAAGTAAATATCGAGTGAGCTGCATTGCAAGTGTCCAGTAATACACCTCTCTTCTGTAGTAATGCGCCTCTCTCCTGTAGTAATGCACCTCTCTGCTGTAGTAATGCACCTCTCTCCTGTAGTAATGCACCTCTCTCCTGTAGTAATGCACCTCTCTGCTGCAGTAATGCACCTCTCTGCTGCAGTAATGCACCTCTCTCCTGCAGTAATGCACCTCTCTGCTGCAGTAATGCACCTCTCTTCTGTAGTAATGCACCTCTCTCCTGCAGTAATGCACCTCTCTGCTGCAGTAATGCACCTCTCTGCTGCAGTAATGCACCTCTCTGCTGCAGTAATGCACCTCTCTGCTGCAGTAATGCACCTCTCTCCTGCAGTAATGCACCTCTCTCCTGCAGTAATGCACCTCTCTGCTGCAGTAATGCACCTCTCTGCTGCAGTAATGCACCTCTCTGCTGCAGTAATGCACCTCTCTCCTGTAGTAATGCACCTCTCTGCTGCAGTAATGCACCTCTCTGCTGCAGTAATGCACCTCTCTGCTGCAGTAATGCACCTCTCTGCTGCAGTAATGCACCTCTCTCCTGTAGTAATGCACCTCTCTGCTGCAGTAATGCACCTCTCTCCTGCAGTAATGCACCTCTCTCCTGTACTATTCTCTTTTCTCTTGCATATTTTCGCTCAGTGAATAAGTAAAGTTTGATCAAATTAAGAGCTGGTTTGCCAGCCTGTTTCAAAAGCTGCAGATTTATCGTCGTTGGAGATTTCTCTGTGATATTCATTTACATTGTAACTTTATATTGTTCTAAAATTAGCACCAGAAATAGAATAATATATATGAAAAAGATGAACTATGTTAAGTTAAGGGGAATGCGTTTAATTGAATACAGTTCTATCATTTTTGCTGACTGGGACATTGTCTCGTTGTTCAAACGGATGGGGATACATTATTCACCAGCATTCCGCGAGTGTGCAGAAATAGTGCTTTAAAGAATAGCAGTATTTAAAATGGAACACAATTAAAATTCTGTGGCCCCTGGTAATGCTACAGAACATTCCTCCACAGTGCACTCCACGCTGTCAGCTACTGGTTACAATGTGCACTCACAGGACATTCCTCCACAGTGCACTCCACGCTGTCAGCTACTGGTTACAATGTGCACTCACAGGACATTCCTCCACAGTGCACTCCACGCTGTCAGCTACTGGTTACAATGTGCACTCACAGGACATTCCTCCACAGTGCACTCCACGCTGTCAGCTACTGGTTACAATGTGCACTCATAGGACATTCCTCCACAGTGCACTCCACGCTGTCAGCTACTGGTTACAATGTGCACTCACAGGACATTCCTCCACAGTGCACTCCACGCTGTCAGCTACTGGTTACAATGTGCACTCACAGGACATGCCTGCACAAGGTACACAGTTTTATACTGTAGTTTACCAGGCTTTTTTTTTTTTTTTTTTAACTGGAGCAGGAAACTACCAAGCCTCAAAATACATGCTCAACTTACATATGAAATATGAGCTCAGATAGCAGCCTAATGCTAGATACCCACACATGCACGGCATAGGAATTGACTGGTTAGTAACATGGAACTACATTTCAGCAAGTGGTGCATTGCATATGAATTCAATGCTTATTTATGACACTTGGAATAAAGCGTTAGCACCACAGTATCCCAGATTCCCAGCCGTTACACATTGATGTAAAAAATGCTTAAGCCAAGAGTGCAAGCAGCTTCAGCCCATGAAGGAAAGCTGCAACGATGCGACAGTGTTCATGATATCTGCACTCAGTCCTCTTGCCAGTATAACATGTCATCTCTGTGACATCACCTGTGAACTGACCATTCGCTTCCTTCCCCTCCAGTCTTTGCCCACCGAAGCAGTTCATGATCATTTAAAACTGTTTTTTTACCTGTTCAGGTACAGAAAGAACACAATATAAAGTAGTTGTTCATTCAGGTACTGTCCCCAGACTTAAACTAGACAGTGTCTTTAAACTGTACTGGAGTAACCTGTACAGAACCTGTCAGAATGGAGCTGCACTCACTGAAGAGGCTGTGCATGTCAGAATGGAGCTGCCTCACTGAAGAGGCTGTGCATGTCAGAATGGAGCTGCACTCACTGGGCTGTGCATGTCAGAATGGAGCTGCACTCACTGACGGGGCTGTGCATGTCAGAATGGAGCTGCACTCACTGAAGGGGCTGTGCATGTCAGAATGGAGCTGCACTCACTGAAGGGGCTGTGCATGTCAGAATGGAGCTGCACTCACTGGGCTGTGCATGTCAGAATGGAGCTGCACTCACTGAAGGGGCTGTGCATGTCAGAATGGAGCTGCACTCACTGGGCTGTGCATGTCAGAATGGAGCTGCACTCACTGAAGAGGCTGTGCATGTCAGAATGGAGCTGCACTCACTGAAGAGGCTGTGCATGTCAGAATGGAGCTACCTCACTGAAGATGCTGTGCATGTCAGAATGGAGCTGCACTCACTGAAGAGGCTGTGCATGTCAGAATGGAGCTGCACTCACTGGGCTGTGCATGTCAGAATGGAGCTGCACTCACTGAAGGGGCTGTGCATGTCAGAATGGAGCTGCACTCACTGAAGGGGCTGTGCATGTCAGAATGGAGCTGCACTCACTGAAGGGGCTGTGCATGTCAGAATGGAGCTGCACTCACTGAAGAGGCTGTGCATGTCAGAATGGAGCTGCACTCACTGAAGGGGCTGTGCATGTCAGAATGGAGCTGCACTCACTGAAGGGGCTGTGCATGTCAGAATGGAGCTGCACTCACTGAAGGGGCTGTGCATGTCAGAATGGAGCTGCACTCACTGAAGAGGCTGTGCATGTCAGAATGGAGCTGCACTCACTGGGCTGTGCATGTCAGAATGGAGCTGCACTCACTGAAGAGGCTGTGCATGTCAGAATGGAGCTGCACTCACTGAAGGGGCTGTGCATGTCAGAATGGAGCTGCACTCACTGAAGGGGCTGTGCATGTCAGAATGGAGCTGCACTCACTGAAGAGGCTGTGCATGTCAGAATGGAGCTGCACTCACTGGGCTGTGCATGTCAGAATGGAGCTGCACTCACTGAAGGGGCTGTGCATGTCAGAATGGAGTTGCACTCGCTGACACCAAAACACACAGGGAGGCTCTGGAGGAACCTGCTCTGGCAGCGTACCCAACTGCACTGTACCAGAGGGTCAATGCAACAGGACTATGACATCCTTTATAAAAGTTTACCACTGTATTTCTGCACTGTGTTTTTTGCAGTTTGACCATGCTTTTGACATACTATGCATTTATCATAGTTTACCCTGGTTTGCCCTGTTTATTAATGTGCTTTACCATACCTCGCTATTCTACAATGCTTGCACAATGCTTTACCCTGCTTTCATTATGTTTTATTACACTTTGCTATGCTTTTACTATGGGACATATTTATAAGGGATCAAGTGCTTTTTAGCGGATCACAGTGAGCCTTAATGAGTTTGGATAACGGGGTACATTGAATACATCGTGCACTAAATCTGTTTGTTTGTTTGTTTGTTTGTTTTTCTAGGGCTGGACATTCTGTAATGGGTGCAGCAAGGTAGATGATGAAGCGAAGCTTGTGACAGATTTAAAAATTCAGTTTAAACATGGACTCACACAGCTGTGTCTGGATGGTCCATTGCCATCAATATTTTGACAAGTGGGGAACAACTTCACAGTGTCCTGTATGCTGCTCAAGCCCACTGCCCCGAGGAGCGGCTGGATCGCAGTCGCCATGTCAAAGGGCAAGGTCAGCCGGGGAGAGCGCTCCTCACATTCTGGAAATAACCTGCTGCTTTGGACAGAGGTTAGGTCACCAGATAGATATTGACCCCGCTGTCAATGTGTCCCAAGGAACCGCTTTTGCAGTTTTCCATAAAAAGATCAAAATAAATTGTGGAAGAGTCAAACGCTGAAATGCTTGTTAAAATAATTCATCTAGCTTTTTAGGGTTGAAGTGCAAATTGATTCAGTGAAATGTATTCAAAACATCTAGGTCTAACAACCTAATTTATTATATATTATATATTATATATTATATATATATATATATATATAAATTCAACATTTTTATTTCCATATACGAGTGACTTTGCAGTGACATTCAAAGTCCATCTGTTTCCTGTGTACCAGATAACATAAATGTAAAGAACCACTGACATTTTAACAGCGCTATTAATGTCTGGCAGTTTGATTAAAACTGAATCAAAGGTAAACAATCGCACCTTAAAGGGGACGGAGCACACTGTTCCCATCTTTGCTCACTCTCAGTATTGCTGTTGTCTATTGACATGCGTATTGTATAAATTCAGATAATATACAAAATCTGTTTTCTAACAATGCTGTGAGCTAAATGCCTGTATTGAGAGTGGCTTTTATTCACCGTCCGAAATCAAGCCTGATAAAGATTTCAGAGCATGGCCGTTTCAATACAACCCCAATGAGATTTTCCAAACTGAATGTGGATTGCAAACATGATGGCCAAGGCAGTGAAATGCATTAGCAGAAAATTGAAAAAGCAAAACAAAGGGCACAGGGGGCTCGATGGAATGGCAATTGGATATGAAGCCTTTCACCTTTACTTGAAAGATACAGACTCTCCCTCAAATGGGATCGGGGGGGTGGGAAATGAGCTGGGTCTGGTCCGAGTCCAGTGTCTGCTCGGTGCTTTTACTGACTAAACTGCCCCTTCATCTCCCCCAGAGCACGGCTGGGGCAGATTGTTGATGCAGAATGGGTTCCTTTGCTCTGTCTACAGTATGTTGTGGCTGTGATCAGGATTCATATTCCCCAGTGCTGTCAATCTAGAACCTGTTTATTCAAATGCAATTCAAGGTCCTTGCAGAGAATCACTAATAGAAAAGTAGGTGTACTTTGTGCTACTGAGGAAAAAAAGATGGACCTACCAATATCTTTATTTAAACACAGCATGTACTGCAAAAAGGTAATTCTGACAAACCTGTAGATAACGTATATGCTTAATTCAATACACTGTCATTAAACCTATAGATAACGTATATGCTTAATTCAATACACTGTCATTAAACCTATAGATAACGTATATGCTTAATCTAATGTACTGTCATTTTGTTTTCTGTTCATAAACATGTATGACTAGAATATAGCGTTACTTTCTGCAATCCATTGTCTACACAGGTGTGTCTTCATTACACACTTCGTTACACAGGTAAAGAATTAGTCCTGCTTTTTCACTGTTGGTTACTTCCTTATCTACGCCTGTTAATTCAAGCATTTAATAGAGTCACGAATTAAAAAATGAAACTCCTAAAAGATGCCTACAGTAAAAGCACAGCAGTGGAAGAAAGCACAGTGAAAGCATAGGGAGGTAAAGTAAAGCTGATTCATTAACATGGAAAACCAGGGCAATCTGTTGTAAATGCATAGTAGAACCATGGGGAAAGCATGGTTAAACTGCAAAGATATTTAGCAAAAAGACCACAGCAAACTTTCATAAGGGAGAACGCAATGATTCTGAAAACCAATTTCCTCATAAAAACAGCTGCAGTGTAAATGAATCGGTATTTATACCAGCAGTGTGTTGGCAGGCTCAGGACACAGTGCCCTCAGTCAAGCCCAGGAGGTCACAGGGGGGTACAGGCTTAAAGCTTAAACCCTGAGTGGGTATAACAAGCAAGCGCTCCATCCCCCAGGACCTCAGCATGCTGCCTGGGAGTGCATGCTGTGAGAGGGGCCACTCTGTGAAGTCCATGGGCTTTGAGGACACAAATAGCAGGGGGTTTGCCCCAAGGTCCCCAGCCATAATCCCACCAAGAAGTATCAATTCCCTAATTCATTCAAATTAGCCCCAGAGGGATGTTAGGACTTTGGACCAACAAAACCACAAGCTGTACAAACTTACTCTGTACAAAGAAACAAACATAAACATAATTTGTAGTGTTTACACAATTGGCACCAGCAGTTGGTGCCATTTTGGAACAATGGGTCTAGCATGGTTCTTTTAATGATCTGAGCTCATGCAGTTTTGTTAGGGGGATAAGAACATAAGAACATAAGAAAGTTTACAAACGAAAGGAGGCCATTCAGCCCATCTTGCTTGTTTGGTTGTTAGTAGCTTATTGATCCCAGAATCTCATCAAGCAGCTTCTTGAAGGATCCCAGGGTGTCAGCTTCAACAACATTACTGGGGAGTTGGTTCCAGACCCTGCCAATTCTCTGTGTAAAAAAGTGCCTCCTATTTTCTGTTCTGAATGCCCCTTTATCTAATCTCCATTTGTGACCCTTGGTCCTTGTTTCTTTTTTCAGGTCGAAAAAGTCCCCCGGGTCGACATTGTCTATACCTTTTAGGATTTTGAATGTTTGAATCAGATCACAGCGTAGTCTTCTTTGTGCAAGACTGAATAGATTCAATTCTTTAAGCCTGTCTGCATACAACATGCCTTTTAAACCCGGGATAATTCTGGTTGCTCTTCTTTGCACTCTTTCTAGAGCAACAATATCCTTTTTCTAACGAGGTGACCAGAACTGAACACAATATTCTAGGTGAGGTCTTACTAATGCATTATAAAGTTTTAACATTACTTCCCTTTATTTAAATTCAACACTTCTCACAATATATCCGAGCATCTTGTTGGCCTTTTTTATAGCTTCCCCACATTGTCTAGATGAAGACATTTCTGAGTCAACATAAACTCGTAGGCCTTTTTCATAGTTCCCTTCTTCAATTTCATTATCTCCCATATAATATTTATAATGCACATTTTTATTTCCTGCATGCATTACTTTACACTTTTCTCTATTAAATTTCATTTGCCATGTGTCTGCCCAGTTCTGCTCAGCGGGCAGCAGACCTGTACTGTACCAGAGTAGTAGATTGACCTCACAGTAGATTGCAGAGAACGCTGGCAATTTAAGTTCTAGTTCTCTTAAAACTCCATTCAGAACTGCAGTCTTCAAGTAGCTCTAGTTTGCAAGATGTCTAACAATGAGCAGGGAGTCCAGCGAGGAGGAGCAGGGAGTCCAGCGAGGAGGAGCAGGGAGTCCAGCGAGGAGGAGTAGGGAGTCCAGCGATGAGCAGGGAGTCCAGCAAGGAGCAGGGAGTCCAGCGAGGAGGAGCAGGGAGTCCAGCGATGAGCAGGGAGTCCAGCAAGGAGCAGGGAGTCCAGCGAGGAGGAGCAGGGAGTCCAGCGATGAGCAGGGAGTGTGATAATGAAGCAATTAAATCAGAGCTGCTCACTGTGACGATTTTACACAGCCTCTTCACTCGGACAGCTTCTGGATGCTGTTTGTAAATATTTTCTTAATTGCAAATGGAGACAATATGTGCCACAACAGTTTGTTGAATAACTTTGATTAACCTGAAGAGAGAGAGGAAGAGAGGGAGGGAGGGAGTAGAAAGACTTGTGGATAGACAGATATCTGTTTTCTTCACCCTAAAAGAATGACATAAAAAAGAAGCATTAACCTCCCCAAAACAGCAAGACTAAAAAGGGAGACTAAACTGTCTGCCTTGACTGAATGGTGGCACGGCGTAATGAAATCCTCTCAAAGTCAACAGTTCAGAAAGCCTTTTGTTCTAGTAAAAGAGTCTTTAATTTTTAACATAAACTCACACTTAGGTATGCATGAACTTTGGTAAAATCCAGAGACATGTGTATAATAGGATTGAATGGATTATCGCCCTGCGTTTTCTAATGATGTCAGCTTCTCCAGGGCTCTGATGGAGTAGCACTTCATGTAAATTTAATTTGGAGTGATGTATGGAGGGCTGGAGGTGCTACCGTGTGAGAGCCCTGCACAGCCTGCAGTGTCTCTGTGGGTAGCATCTGGAATGGACCTCTCCCCATGCCCAACAGCAGTGTCTAACTAGGATTAATGACATGCTCTGCTCAGCGCTCATCTAAAGGTTGGTATGCTCCATTTACTACCAACAATGTGATGGGGGGTCACTATCCTTTTCTTGCCAATGGGACAACACAATTTGAATTTGAGGCAAAAAAAAAAAACAACTCCCTTTGCTTCTATCCACCTCTTTAACTTGAGGGGAACCGGTCAGCTGGTAAACACAAAATCAATGTTAGTTTAAAAAAAAAAAAAAACACTTTTGTTTTTGTTTTCAGTGGAAAATTAAAAATAAAAGTAGAGTCATTTTAAAGTCATAGCATGAAAGGTTTAATGTTCCGTAAGAGAAATAAACCTGTGGATCCATGGAAGGCTATTGGATAGGGTTTGTGTGAGGAAGAGAGCCTGACATCTTCAGTCTTGTTCAGTAGCAAACAAATCTATTGCTCAATAACAAAATTAGCTGACAAATGGAGTTCTAAGATCAGCATTACTGTAAAGTTTTAGAGTAATTTGGGCCTAGTGGTGTTTGCTTGAGGTGTGACATGTTGCTTTTAGCAGGGGTAGAGTGTGTGTGTGTGTTCATGCATGCGTGTGTCTCTTTGTGTATGTGTGTGCGCGTGCATGCATGTGTCTCTTTGTGTGTGTCTCGCTCTCTTTGTGTGTTTGTGTGTGTGATTGTGTGTGTCTCTGTATGCGTATGCGTGTGGGTCTGTGTGTTTGTGTGTGTGCCTCTCTCTCTCTCTCTCTCTCTCTCTCTCTCTGTGCGTTTGTGGGTCTGTGTGTTTTCCTAAAATATCAGCAGGATTTCCAAGCTGAAGGTAACACACAGCCTCGAGCCTTCTCCCAGAATTTCATTTTTATTATCCTTTGTGTTTAACTAAGCATTGAATGAACACTGAGCTAATTCTAAATTCCCTCTGTCATCATCATTTCCAGCTAAAAGTCTATAATAAATGCCCAGAAGATGAGCTGAGGCTCAATGAATAGTGAATGGGATTCATCAGCCAAACTGAGAGTCCAGATCCAATTATATGTATTCATTAAGTGATAATGATATCATGGTCTTTAACTGGGAAGAAAAGAGCGTAATTGAATAATAACAGTTGTACAATCCCAGAGGAACAGGCTCTTCATCCCAGCACAGCGACCCTCGGGGAGGGAGGAGGATTGATGGAATTCTATTACTCTCTGATAGATTTATTCTGAAAGCCTGAGTGGACTCACTGCTCCACTTTGTCACTCACACTGATCAGCGTCGCGAGGCTCTGAACGCACAGCCTTTTGTATCCGTCTGACAAAGACAAGGTTAGGGGAGGGTGACCGACACCCAGACCCTTGCAAGCCCACAGCGCCTCACAGACCTGGAGCAGCTGAGCTCCGTGCCCGGGCTGCATGTTAATCTGGTTATTAATGGCTTGCACGTGCAGCACCACGAGGGGTGTCAGGAGGACCAACGCTCAGGACAAACGCTTTTGTTTGGCAGGTTTATCTTGGAAAAACCATTTGTAAACAGAATTAAAAAAGAAAAAGGCACGCTAGCTAGGCAACCTCAGCTATCAACCCGGGGTTTGCATGTCAGTGTACGATAAACTTGCTGTGTAAATATACTGTAGAGGTGTTGGGATTTAAATTGAAGATTGAGAATTTGGGGCGATTTCAAATATGTCTGTAGATCCCTAACAAACATAGTGTAAATGATTTTAATTGGTTTGTGACATTGATTTTTACGTCCTCTTGCGAGACAGGATTCCTTTTAGCGAGCTGCACTATAGTTTAATACCCTGCATGCTAGCAGCCTTCTGAAGCGCATTTCACTCGCTGTGTATCACTCGCTGTTTAAAAGGAGATGCAATGAAGAGAATAATATTCATAGTGGCGGTCTCTTAATTAGCAGACGAGACATAGACTCTGTTTACGCGTCCTTCCAAAAACTGGTTTTGATAAAAAATTAGCCTATAGATTTGTTTACAAACACAAAACCTGCTCACTAAATATAAATTCCTGATTATACAGCAAGTGGGGTTTTTTTAAAGATAATACGACCCCTAACAGAGAGAGCTTAACAGACAAGCAAACACTGGGTTTGGATTATTTTGGCAGATGTTAAAGAATATTTGTGTCTCAGATACAGCGCAGGTCGGCAGGGTTTCTATGGGGTGGGTAGGGCAGGTCTGATTTTGAACAGTGTCGCCTCTCTCAGCTCAAAACTCTTACTTCAGTCTAACTGATCAGTGGTGTTTGTGGTCTAAACGGACCTTGCGTTATTTTGTAAAACTTAAGTGGATTGCTAATTTGTTTAGTAGTGATTAATACTTTCTGGTACAGGACTTGTGTATCTTGTGGAAACAATACAGCAATATCATTAATATGACTAGCTGAACAGCTAGATAACCCAGCACACATGTTCAAATTGAGCAGCCCTGGTGGGTACTACTGCATGGAGGACCTCAGGTGGGGTTCTTGCATATTCTTGGTCTTCCGGTCTCCAGTATTCTGGGAGATTAGTCACTTTAAATGACCCAGCAGTAAGTGAAGGGAGTCTACAATATAGCATGCAATGTCTGTACCGACTTCATGATGCAAGGTGGAGGGCTAGTTGCATTGGCTGCAGGCTAGCATCTCAATTACATTGCCAAACAAAGCTTCAGCGCTACGCTTCAGTCTTGATTTAACGGACCGCAGTGCCCATTCACTCAGGGACCAGAGACAGTCTACCTATTGTCCCAAAGTGTGCCGAATTGTGTGACGTGGACTAAAGAAGACCACCAAAATCTTTAACCTGCTCAGCTCCCATTGTCCATGCACCCCATCCCATCTCATTGTTCTGTGAATGGGACAGTGAGACTTTAACGGATTAACTTGTGACAGGAGACGGATTAGGATCCAGCCCTTCAAAGATGACAGACTAGTGCTTTAACTCACTTTACTACCTCTTCTTCTTCTTATATATATATATATATATATATATATATATATATATATATATATATATATATATATATACAGTGTATACACACACATTTATATATCAGTGCATTGTCTCCACTGTTTTATTCTACATTCCTTCATGAACATGGTATTTTGATGTTGTCATCCCTCAAGCCAGTAAGCATGGCATGGTCTTTGCATGAGATCCTTACCATATATCCCTCCCTCCCCAGGGTTCCAGGACCCCCCCTTCCCCGCTCCCCATTCATACAACACTGCCTCTTTGTCTTAGCAGCTGTACTGTCCTGCAGACTCGTCACTGAAGCTCCAATACATCAAGAGTCCACATTCCTCCAGACAGAGGCAGGGGTTATAGATCACTACCTGCCATACCCCAGAGCCCTGGTGACACGCACTGTACAATTAAAGCTGGATCACACAGGTAGCTTCCCGGGGTTTCTCTTTGTGTGTAATTGTGTTCATACGGACAGACTGTATATGAAGAAAAAAACACACACTCCACAAATGGTCTCATCCACTGATTTCAGTCTTAAGACCGTTTTTAGAACCCTTCGGACCGGACCCCTCACTGTGTATTGCTTACAATCTAATAATAAGTGCAATAATAAGTGCAATGGAGCCAGGTAATCTTCGGGGTTGTTTGGAAACACTGTGACTTCATGGGTGCTCTAGAGGAAGGTAGATCTGGTGTGTCCATGATGCAGCTTATACTATACCACTTCAGGTAGCAGAGCACCTCAGCACTATACAAAGCAGATGGGTTATCACTGATATCAAGTGCTGGTCTCATAGGAGGCTGTGTGGTCCAGTGGTTAAAGAAAATGGCTTGTAACCAGGAGGTCCCCAGTTCAAATCCCACCTCAGCCACTGACACATTGTGTGACCCTGAGCAAGTCACTTAACCTCCTTGTGCTCTGTCTTTCGGGTAAGACGTAGTTGTAAGTGACTCTGCAGCTGATGCATAGTTCACACACCCTAGTCTCTGTAAGTCGCCTTGGATAAAGGCATCTGCTAAATAAACAAATAATAATGATAATAGGCCAATACAGTACTATTTGTAGAAACTGTTTGATCATCATCCCGCCTCTAAGGGTATGGAAACACAGAGGGTGTGAGCGCTTCACTAGGAAGTGGAGCTGTTAGTAAATAAACCAGTCATGTCATGTGAGTGACTGTGCAGCTGAAAGCTCTCTGAACACTGATCAGGGCAGGAGCAGTGATCTATCCCTGGGTGCCAGGGGGGATGGATCGCTGAGTAGTCGCTGCATCTGTATCCTAGACTGCAGCTGCATCTCGGGAAACCCAGGACCACTGTGTCACGCGTCCTTAAGGAATGACAAACGTCCCAGAAGACAACTGCTCTACTGGTCAGGAGCCAACTGTTGACTGATGGGAAATGACAACCTCTGTGACAGCTGAAAGGCGTCAGTCAATGCACTCAGCAGCCCAAAGGCTGACGCAGTGTGCTAGGAGGTAAGCAGGACTGGAGTGACCACATCATTAGGAACCACCTTGTATAATACTCCAGTACTGTATGTCACATCACCAGATATGAAACCAAAGCGAGTCAGGATCACACACAGTATGTGTCCCTCGATTCCTGCCAGCCTGGCTCCTGTGAGACTGCCTTCACGATTCTGCTGATCTCCAGGTTTTATGTCATTTAGCTGCGGGGTGGTGGTGTCCATATAGCACTATTAATCTATTTCCAAATGCCATAACATTTCCAAAAATCCCTGCTTTTATCCCATAATTAGAATGTCTATTTAAAGTTCACACCTTCCCTGCTGTTATCAATTAAAAGACGGTCCAGGTGATCGGTATCAATTGTCAACAAATTCAAACTCCTTCTGAAAGTGTGTAAGTGTGAGGCCTTGCTTTAAGGTGCTGTAGAGTGATATCATGATATCTGGCTGTTAAACCACTTGTTCAGTTCAGAAGCCTTGGTTTTTGTTTTTGAATATTCATATGATCGTTCTATATCACACAATGGCATTAAAACACTTTATGTCAAAATCACGTTTGCTTCCTGAATTAGGCTAAACTGAATTCCATGGCTGTGCATCAATCAGAGTTTTTTGTTTCTTTATTATAACAAATCTGATTGCTATTAATATCATTAATGATATCACATAATGAAAACAATAAGGTACATGTAACTAGGGGTGCAACGGTTCACTGTGCATTGATGAGTTGTGGTGCTTTCTTTACATGTAACTAGGGGTGCAACGGTTCACTTTGCATCGATGAGTTGTGGTGCTTTCTTTACATGTAACTAGGGGTGCAGCGGTTCACTGTGCATTGATGAGTTGTGGTGCTTTCTTTACATGTAACTAGGGGTGCAGCGGTTCACTGTGCATTGATGAGTTGTGGTGCTTTCTTTACATGATGTATTGTAATAGAGGTGTGTATTGTTTGCATCGTGATACAGGACCGAAAGCACAGCAGAGCTCATTGCTGATCACCAAGTGGTTCTTCAATGAAGAAGTGTGTTTTATAGTTGGTATGAATACATACTCTCCCCAACTCATTTAATTTCAGTCTTTTAAGTGAATGGTCCATCTTTAATTTATTTGATATGTATCGTGCCGGGACACGCATATCGTGATACATACTATACCAGGACCTGCACATCGTGATATATACTGTATTGGGACCTGCATATCGCGATAAACACCGTATCGGGACCCGCATATCGTGACACACATCGTACCGGGACCCGCATATCGTGACACACATTGTACCGGGACCTGCATACCGCGATACAAATCGTGCCGGGACGTGCATATCGTGATACATACCGTGTCGGGACCTGCATATCATGATACACATCGTGCCGGGAGCTGCATATCGTGATACATACCGTGTCGGGACCTGCATATCATGATACACATCGTGATACATACCGTGTCGGGACCTGCATATCATGATACACATCGTGCCGGGAGCTGCATATCGTGATACATACCGTGTCGGGACCTGCATATCATGATACACATCGTGATACATACCATGTTGGGACCTGCTTATCATGATACACATCGTGTCGGGACCTGCATATCGTGATACATACCGTGTCGGGACCTGCATATCGCGATACATACCGTGTCGGGACCTGCATATCGTGATACATACCGTGTCGGGACCTGCATATCATGATACACATCGTGATACATACCATGTTGGGACCTGCATATCATGATACACATCGTGCCGGGACCTGCATATCGTGATACATACCGTGTCGGGACCTGTATATCGTGATACATACCGTGTCGGGACCTGCATATCGTGATACATACCGTGTCGGGACCTGCATATCATGATACACATCGTGATACATACCGTGTCGGGACCTGCATATCGCGATACATACCGTGTCGGGACCTGCATATCGTGATACATACCATGTTGGGACCTGCATATCATGATACATACCGTGTCGGGACCTGCATATTGTGATACATACCATGTTGGGACCTGCATATCGTGATACATACCATGTTGGGACCTGCATATCGTGATACATACCATGTCGGGACCTGCATATTGTGATACATACCATGTTGGGACCTGCATATCGTGATACATACCGTGTCGGGACCTGCATATCGTGATACATACCATGTTGGGACCTGCATATCGTGATACATACCGTGTCGGGACCTGCATATCATGATACACATCGTGCCGGGACCTGCATATCGCGATACATACCGTGTCGGGACCTGCATATCATGATACATACCGTGTCGGGACCTGCATATCGTGATACATACCGTGTCGGGACCTGCATATCATGATACACATCGTGCCGGGACCTGCATATCGCGATACATACCGTGTCGGGACCTGCATATCATGATACATACCGTGTCGGGACCTGCACATCGTGATACATACCGTGCCGGGAGCTGCATATCATGATACATACCGTGTCGGGACCTGCACATCGTGATACATACCGTGCCGGGACCTGCATATCATGATACATACCGTGTCGGGACCTGCACATCGTGATACATACCGTGTCGGGACCTGCATATCGTGATACATACCGTGTCGGGACCTGCATATCGTGATATGCATCTTATTGTGAGACTGGTGTATCATTACACTACATGTAACACTAAATGCATATTTGTATTCGTGATATGTTAGGTGTAATTAAACTGTACAACACGCATGTTGCAGTTACTATATCATACTGTACAGTATATTTGGTAATACTAATAAAGTGGGCGCATCATACTAATTTAAGAAAATGTACGACCGAGAGAAGGCTCATCAGTGCTCGTCTGGTTCCTGGTAGCTGATTGATCCCCAAACTTTGTGATATCATGTCATAGGGATCCCACTGATTCAGCATCAACAACATGGCTTGGTAACCTATTCCTATACACCACTCTCTGGGCTAGATTCTCAAAGCTATTTCATCCATATCGTCATTTCCTTCAGAAAGGAAAAACACACCCAATAAAGTCATCAAACCAGATAAAAACCTCTAACTCTCTTAACCTAGGAGCTTGTGAGTAACCTTAAGTGTTTTTTTTTTCAGCTTTGAATTTGGAGCAAATAGCTTTTAGAATCTGTTTTCCTAAAAGGCTTTTTTTTAATCCCTGATAAGAGTTCATTAGTTTGGAATATATCAGGAACATTATCATCCATTGACTATTATTTCCTCGAGGTTCACTAGAAGATAATATTGTGGCTCCTATGCAATTCCATTTGAATTTCAATCACGTGTGTGTTTGTAAATGTGTGGGCAGCGTAGTATACGTCTGTATAAGTCATAGTGTGTGTGTGTATGCGTGTGTGTGTGTGTGTGTGTGCGTGTGTGTGTGTGAGCAGTGTGTGCGTGTGTGTGGATGTGTGTGTGTGTGTGTGTTGTGTGTGTGTGTGTGTGTGTGTGTGTGTGTGTGTGTTTGTGGAGAGACAGCCGGTTTCAACGAGCGATGGCAAGAATGCCTCCTGGAGAGTCCTCCTGAGTAAAACGATTACTTCCATCTGGAAAACCATGTTCACCGTTGGCGACGAGAATAAACTGATGAGAAAGGTGGGCTTTTTAGATCAGTGATCTGGGGGTTGGTTGTCTGTTAGGCCATTGTCTCTGTGCCATTAACCTCCCCTCCCTCGGTAGGTGGTGAAGTCCAGAGCAGTCCACATCAGGGCCCTCGCTGTGGTAGCAGCCACTTCAAAAGCTGCCTCATAAAAAGGGCTCATTTGACCCCTGACCCCAGCCAGCAGTTAAACGAGCAGACAGAGAACCAGAATCATTTGTATCATCTCAATAAGTTACTATGTGGCAAAACAGGAAGGTCGTGACTCTGCGTGGCAATCGCTGCCCGTGGCAACCAAACATCAATGTAACAGCAGTTCCCAAATACTTTCACTACATGAACAAGGGCTGATTGTGCAGGCAGGGTCGGGCGGACTCTCTTGTGCTGATTGTGCTGTGGTTGTGGTATGACTTTGGTAGGCAGTGCTGGTGCAGTAATCACTGCATGATAAATTTCAGTAACGTTGTCTGAATGGCGGGTTTTCCCTGCGACAGTGACTCCTTCTTTACAGGCATGGCAGGGCTTTTTTTTCTGTTTGCTCAAGTCAACCAAAATTCTCTGAAAAAACTCAAATCAATGTTGCTATTGTTGAGCCAGACAGTGCACCCTAACCATAGCCAATGCAAAGAATTCAAAAAAACAAGGAACGGCCTGCTGGAATATACAGATTTGATTATGAGAAACGCTAGGTTGTTTTTCACCATGAAGAAAGGGGAGCTTGTTCCAGGGCCCATACAATGGAGTGTTTTGAGTGCCTTGTGAAACTTCCTGAACTCTGTGTAATAATTCAAGCCTTTGATTTGACAATGTTTTTGTGCCATCCTCCACATCTGCAAATACCTCCACTTACCCTCAGTGCCTGAGCCAAGGGATTGCTGGTTGGGTAGAAAGCAAGCAAGCAAGTGAATCTTTTGTACATGGGGAAAGAAAAAAAAGAGAGAGAGAAGAAAGACAGAAGGAAAGAAAGTTTGGCACGTACATGAGTTTTGCTATTTGACTTTTGTTTTTTGAATTAAAATAAAGGTTTCCTTCTCTCTTGTCACAATGTATTAGTGGCTGGGAAGCCTGGTATCACAGTTCCTTCTCTCTCCCCTTGCATGTGGAGCAGACTTGACGGGGTGTGGAGACTAACACAGCCACTCTGCTGTGACCGCGTCGCCTCCAATCAGAGTGTGCGCCGGCTCAGATTAATCCTGACAGGAGGCAATATCTCCAACATTATTAGAAGAGAAACCTCATATTTTGGGACATCAGGGATCTCTGCGCTGGTGTCCATCAACGCGAGAGCCTTCATTTGATGCTTCTTGGATGGGTAACCTTAGTGCTTAACCCCTGTTTAGGCAATAGCTATTCCATTCCGCTCTCCGCAGCCCGGCACAAGCTTTTTAAAAAGGGTTATGATGAGGAAGCCCCTCTCGCCTGGTAATGCATTTATTCTGTACACAGTTTGAAAGTTGTTATGTCCAGTTTGCGGGGAATGATTACATGCATTGATCTCTAAATAAAGCTCCAATACCTCCTCATGCACCTCCCACAGTGTTTATCCACTTTAAAAAAAATGGGTGTCTTTCGCAATTTGTCCACATTTCTGCTTTATTTGATTTGATTCGTGTACTGCCTTTTTCTTTTTGTCTCGACTCACTTACATGAAACCCAGCCTGCTCTTTGTACTGTAATACATTTTTACCACACTCCAGTTTTTTCTTAAACATTTTGCATCCCTGCTGCCTGTCGATTGACTAATTTGTTTATAGATTTTCGCAGTCCGGCAACTCCTCACCATCACAGCCGATATTAGCCTTGACGTGATGCTGAGGCTGCTGTAGAGAAGCCAGCAGTGCTAATAGGGAGACAGCATGGTCTGCTGGGTAGAGAAAAGCACAGAGCATGCCGTTCCTATATCAGCGTTGCCACTCATTCCTGTGTGACTGTGAGCTCCTTCCTTCCCCCGGTACAAAAAACCAAGGAAAAGCAAACCAGCCTGGATAGAGGGGCTTGCCTCCCAGTGTGCACATTCCTAAATAAAAGATGTCAAAATGAATAGTCCATTGGTTTTAAAAACACATTCTGCCAGACTTGTCATCCTTAAGCTTTGTTAGGTTGATAAAAATCAATACAATTCAGGGATTATGATGAACATTTTTACAAAATGTAGCGGAATGTAATTGAATACACAAGACATCGAGCCATGTTTCCTCACACTCATGCCTAGTGATTTCACAGCAAGCACCCAGACAAGCACACAACACTACTGAAAGAACTGTAGGCTCAGGGTGAGGGCTCTCCTATGATTTATAAATCTTTATAATCCGTGAATGTTTTAATCCACTTAATAAGGTGTAAGGATGAGAAGTTGCCCTGGTTTACCAGGTTTATTAACATGCTTTACTAAACCTCGCAGTTGTTAACAATGCTTTACCATGCTTTCACTCTGCTGTATTACACTTTGCTATGATTTCACTATGGGTAATTGAACAGAATTATCAAAACACCAAGTTCTCAAGTCTTTGACCAGGAGAAGAGCGACTGTGGATTTTCTGGAAGCTCCAGTTCTAGGTTTCTCTGTGTGTTTGATACAGCATAGCATTAGCAGTTTTATTTCATTTGTAAGGGTGAGATTGCTTTCATCCAGCCTCATTGGTTTCATTGTGGTGTTCGATGTCAACACTAATGTCGTGGACACAGTTGTCATGTTGATGTGTGTGTGTGATTGGGAGGGGTGTGTTCTTCTATTGTATTGTGGACACACAATTAAAAAGGAAATATAAAAAAAAATCAATTAAATACAACCTATATTAAAACAATATCCTACAAAGGGCACTAAACGCACTAGCTTTGAGTTAGGAGTTGAGTTAGTGTGTGTGTGTGTGTGTGTGTGTGTGTGTGTGCCTATGTCTATCTGTGTGTGTGTGTGTGTGTGTGTGTTTGTGTGCCTATGTCTATCTCTGTGTGTGTGTGTGTGTGTGCCTATGTCTCTGTGTGTGTGTGTGTGTGTGTTTGTGTGCCTATGTCTATCTGTGTGTGTGTGTGCCTATGTCTATCTGTGTGTGTGTGTGTGTGTGTGTGTGCCTATGTCTATCTCTGTGTGTGTGTGTGTGTGTGCCTATGTCTATCTGTGTGTGTGTGTGTGTGTGTGTGTGTGTGTGCATGTGTGTGTTACAGTCCAAAGAATAAGCATGATTTTTCAGCATGATGTCAATAAAATGCTTCAGTTTTATTTTGTTTTATCTGCTGATTAGATTTTGTCCATTGGCAGCCTTTTAAGCGATTCAGTAAGATTAACAGACTTGGAAATGAAATGAGAAATCCCCCAAACATCTTTCAGAAAGCAGATGAGTGCAGCGCTCTGCGTCTCTATCATCCAGATATCCAAACAGTTAAGAGATAAGGAAATGGAGCACTTTACACCAGCCATTGTAAAGCGCTACCGCCTTCCAGGATCAGCTGGCCTTTAGTGTAACAGCCTCATTCCTTCAGAGCGCAGAACTGAAGTCTTTAAAAAGATGCCCATCTGAATAATGAAATACAAAAGGAAGGGTTTATGACAATTATAAAACGGTCTCTTTTAAACTGGAAAACATTGCTGCATAATATGTGCTTTGCAGAACCCATTCATTCCACCAATTGCCTCAAACCATAAGTTGCCTATTAGATTTAATTAAAATGAATAAACACAAAAGCTTAAGGTTTATGGACTACTGCAAGGACCTCCAGACATGAGTCAGACATTAAATATGTCCACTTGCACTTAAAAAGCCCTTTGTCGTTGCCAAGAAAACAACATTTCAGTGTTGTCTTCTCTTGCTTTACATCCAGTATTCCTAGCCACAGCTTAATTATGCTCTCAATGATCCCCATTATTCCTTTGTGCGCTCAGTTCAAGACGGATATGATCCAAATATGGCCACAAACATATTGGGAGTATATTTTAAAAAGCAGAAGAATAGGATAGTTCTGTTTGCAGGGCTAATGTATTCACACCCCCTCAGTTTGAATCACCCCACAAAAGAGCCACTGTCATCTATTCTAGGCAGCTGTGCTGAGCAGCAAAACGTGGAATCCTTTGTAGGCAGTAGAAAATTGAGCCTTTGTACATTTTTCTGAAGTATATTTTACCATACGCCCCTGTAGGACCAGCGCGGCATTTAGAGTTGCAACAGGCTAAAGAAAGTTTGCACAGATAAACGGGGCTATAACACATTTTGTGCCTACTAATAAATGAATCACCCATATATTAAAAGTGCTCACTGCGATACAGAACGCATGAGCATTTAGTTTATTCTGACGCCGTGCTGGCTGTTTTCAGCAAGCAACGAGTTTTTCAAAGCAGAGCTATAGAAGGAGGAACAGCATGAACCCTAAACATTGTGCTTGCACTGCAGGAAGGGGCCTGAGCCGTGCTTTACCCTTCACTTGAAATCTGCGTGGTTTATATAAAAGCTGTGTGTTTCAGGGCGAGGTGGATGAGTTTCTTTTCTCTGTTCTTTGGTTGTTTCTGTACAGTACGCTGCTGAAACGAATGTTCATCACATTACCCCAAAGCTTTTCTGTTCCTTTTAAACGGGTCCCATTAAAGTCAGGAAACAGTATCTCCAACAATAAGAAAGGGTATTTTTACAAAGAATATGTAGAACACAATCATTTCAAATATGTAACGTGAACATAAGCAGAAAGCTGATATTATTTTTAAAGGCGTTATATCCAATCCTTTAAAACAACAAACTCATTTTCTTTCCTTCGTCCCATTAGCCTACAGCATTCTTAAGTAGTGTGATATATTTTCTTTTTAAATCGGACAAAGAGATCATTGTTTCTGGGAATTAAACACAAATGTTTGGGAAGCACATGTGTGTTGTCGTCCATTTGAATCGCCGTTGCTGTGAAAATTGGTAGAACTAACAGACAAGCGACTGTACAGTGGAGTCGACAGCATGCTTACACAGTGAAGTGCCTGGCTTACTGGAAGCAATGGGAGACTGGTCCACTGCTACACAGTCCCAGTGACATCAAATCTGCAATGCAGTCTAAGACGTGTAGATTGAGAAAATATTCTTTCAATGGAAATATTTATGATGCGTGAGGCACGCCTGAAACTTGTTCCCTCAAACTAAGCATCAGAAGCCCATGTTCATCCCACACGGAAAAAATGGGGTTTACAAATGCTATTATTATATGGAATCCCTGCGAATACAAAATGCACAACTAACAGCGACAACAATGGCAACTGTGACGTCAAGGGCCATTATCTAATTTTTTATATATTTTTTTTTTTTTTGTGTTTCAGGAAGTCACAAGTTTAAGCAATACATGGAGCATGTAAATATCTCTCTGTGTTGGATTAGCGCATCATTGATGTTGTGTTGGATTAGCGCATCATTGATGTTGTGTTGGATTAGCGCATCATTGATGTTGTGTTGTTAATGGACTCCAAACACACATACTGGAGCTCCCCTGTTCACTCTGTTGGATTAGCGCTTCATTGATGTTGTGTTGCTAGTGGACTCCAAACACACATACTGGAGCTCCCCTGTTCACTCCCTTGATTGAAGCCCAATTATATTCTCCCAGTTGGGCCCCAGTATTCTTTGAATCCCCCCTTGTTTAGAATGGAGTCCTCTCCACTTAGGAATGTGCTGCTAAATGAAATCTCCTCAAAGCAGCATGCTGTCGATTATCATGCTCATTATCAGCTGCCTTTCCTTCTTACTCTTTACTAATTGACAGGCTCCTGGGGTGCAAGAGAACAAGGCACCCACATTCTCTCCTCTATTGATGCTCTCCTTGGGGTTCGGTGGCTGTTTATTCTCCATCAAATCGCTTGCATGATCAGCATATGGTGAAAGTGCATGGTAATTAAGTAATGAAATAAGAACCGCTGGAGGACTTTGAGACGTTAATAGTAAAGAAGCATACTAACACACTGCCGGAACCAGGGTGTCAATTATACAAGCTTCCCATAGCAAAAGCATAGCAAAGTGTAGTAAAGCACAGTGAAAGCTAAAACATAGGTAAGCATTGTAAAGACCAACGAGGTACGGTAAAGCAAATTAATAAACATGGCAAACCATTGTCAATGCACAGTATAACCATGAGGTACACGTGGTAAACCTGCAACAATACAGCCGGGGTGCATCACGACCCTGCTCTCTGTAGGAATCTCGCAATATTCAATATAGAATAAACACAATGTTTATTAAACATTTATAAAATGCTTAAATCCGCGGCTTAAATCGTTCAGCAAAGGCCTTGTGGAAACTTTTCTGCAAGCGTGTGTGAGTCTCTGTAGCGTGTCTCTCAGAGAGGTAACTGCAAGCGTGTGTGAGTCTCTGTAGCGTGTCTCTCAGAGAGGTAACTGCAAGCGTGTGTGAGTCTCTATAGTGTGTCTCATAGAGGTAACTGCAAGCGTGTGTTAGTCTCTGTAGCGTGTCTCTCAGAGAGGTAACTGCCACATTGGGTCCTTATGTAGTATTTAAATGGTAGCGGTAGATCTGCAGCTGTTTAGTTCAATTGCATATAGGTAAATGTGTTCAAATTCAGGGACTAAAGCAAGCTATGTTCACTAGGCAAAAAAACATGACAAGTATATAAATAACATTTCTTGCTGCTGAAAAAGGTTTCACAGTAAATGCATTTCTAATATAAATGATGTAAAGAATTTATTTCCACTAACATGGCATGTGTCATTTGTGTCGACAACACAGTACACTTTATATCCCAGTATGGCTGTGTAACGTGCGCGACCTCCGCAAAACAGCAACTTGACAGAATGAACTTTTTTTTTCATGAGCCATGGATGGGGAGGAGGCAATCAGTGATGGCCCCGAGCTTTAACAGCTTAACAACAATCCATTAGACACAGGCCATTCAAATGAAAAGTATTTGCAAAAGCCACTTCATTTCTTTGCTACTTGGTCTTCTTCCTTTCTCTGGGATTATGTATTTCAGCCCGTGGCCCCGAGGAGGCCAGGCCCATTTCATTTCCGGGGAGCCCTGCTGGCGTCCTGTCTTCTTGCTGTGTGGCACCAGGGACACAACAAGGAGCTGGATTGTCAGCCTGGCTGAGCTGGAGTTTAAAAGCACACTCTCTGAGTTCTTGGCTCTGCTGTCTGCCTCCTGCAGCCCTGCTAACCTTCCTTCACGCAGTGTTGAAGGCGGGGGGAGAAGGAGATGCCATTCCACCCATCAGAGCTTGTCTCTTGCTAGCACACCGTTAGCTCCAGGGCTAGAATTAATTGTTTTTTTGAATGATGCCAGTGTTTGAGCTGTCACAGTTTCACCTGGTAAACCATTCTGCACATTGATCACTCTGCGGAAAGAGCTGCTTCCTAAATTCCAGGCTGAATGTACTTTTTACTGATCTCTGATTTGTGCCCCCTGGTCTTACCTTTATAACAGTTGGTGACACCATTTTTTTTTTTTTAAGTTTTTTTTGTTATTTTCTCCCCAATTTAGTAGTGTCCAATTATTTTGTTTAGCTCACCTCACTGCTTCCACCCCTTCGCTGACTCGGGAGGGCGAAGTCGAACACACGCTGTCCTCCGAAGCGTGTGCCGTTAGCCGCCCGCTTCTTTACACACTGCAGACTCACCGTGCAGCCACCTCAGAGCTACAGCGTCGGAGGACAACGCAGCTCTGGACAGCTTACAGGCAAGCCCGCAGGCGACCGGCCAGACCACAGGGGTCGCTGGTGCGCGGTGAACCGAGGACACCCTGGCCGACCTAGCCCTCCCTCCCCCGGGTGGCGCTTGGCCAATTGTGCGCCGCCCCCTGGGAGCTCCTGTCCTTGGTCGGCAAAGGAATAGCCTGGACTCGAACCGGCGACGTCCAGACTATAGGGCGCATCCTGCACTTTTTTACTGGATGCGCCACTCGGGAGCCCCACAGTTGGTAACACTTTACATTGTGTCTCTAATTACTGTGTATTTACATAGAATTTACTTTCAAAATACATGTGTATTGAAACATCATTACAATCATAATTACAATGTTACAATGTACTTAATGTGTCATTTTGTATGGATAATATAACCTTACTCAAAACCCTATCCCTAACCCTTTTCTGATGCAAGTGTGTACTTACGTATATTGTGCAAACAAATGTACACGTTAAGTACTTTGTAACTATGCAGAATAATATTGTAATTATGTGTATGTACACATGTATTTACTATGTAACTACAATGTAAATGCAACTGCTATGTAATGATACAGTAAACAGAGACACAATGTAAAGTGTTACCTGAAAGATTACTGTAGTGAGGTGAGCAGACGGGGTCATTATCAATTCAGATTACACATGAATAATCAAAAAAGAAGTTTAGATAGAAAGAAAAATCTTGTCAAACTTCCCAGTGCCATAATAATACTGCAGCTGCATCAGCAATGTCAAGCAAGACAGGACTGTGGTTGTCAGTTTTCGGGGGGATAACTTAGTTCACATAATAAGATCTGCAGCCACTTTGCAAAGCTAAAGTTGTTAGTTAATATGCTGCCTTTACAAACCCACAAAGATTCATTTTCATTAAACCAGCTCAGCGGCCGATCAGACTAGATACCAAGATATGAATTTAACAAGGCGTCCGGTGGGGTGACTGAGCAATACACATCCCCATAGTAATCACTCCGTATTCCCAGGAAATGGATATCATTTTGGGGAATGACTGCACCTGCGCGGTGGTCTTCTCATTAAAATATTTTGCTTACATTCACAGAGGAGACGATTACCTGTCCAGTGAAGCCCAGATATTTAGTAAGTAAGGGGTGGGGCAGCAGGGGTGATAACAGCCCTACCCCCAGTCCCCAGTGTCCTGGTACATGTTGGAGTGTAGTGTATAAAAATAAAACCTCTATAAAGACAACTACGGCATGTAAAACTGCTGACCTAAATAGCAGCAGTTTATTCACAAAGAAGTAAGCTGGCCCGACCCTTTGGATAAAAGGTCCAAGGTTATGCCACTAAATGAAAAGGAGGATCATGATGCCCTGGGCTGGTTATCCCTTGAGGGTCTCACTCCCTGGTATTCTAACTGAACAATAGCTACTGTGTGCTGCACATTGTCACTGCCTGAAACATCTGGATGAGAGGAGGTCAGCAGGAGTCATGCTGATAGGGCCTTATCCTTAGAAAACTAGCTGCATTGTGCACACATTTCATCTGATTTGTTATTGAAAAGTTAAAGGCTGGTGCCACACTGCAGGAGCTGCTGTGGAACAAATCTGTTTACCCCCCCAACCCCCCCCGTTAACCCCCTGCGGTGTCAGACAGGACAGTAATTAATAATCACGTAGCTCTGGAGTTTACATGCATGTCCACCGCGTTTGAACCCTTTGAGCTTTTACTGACACTTTAGATTCCTGTAGAATAGCAGCCCATTGTTATACATTGGTATTTAATGGATGTTTGATGAACAAAGCTGTATTTGCAAAGAGACCCTGGGATTGCTGGGTGCGAGTCTTCATTACTGTTCAGTCTCTGGATCAGGGTGAAGAGTGAAAGCAAATCACGACCACTATAACGAAAGAAATTCCCGCTGTACGATCACACAGCCGGCATAAATGTTGCTACATTTGATAGAGGAGCCTAGTTTCCTTTCCTAAATCACTTCCAGTGTTGCAAGTAATTGGACCCCACCTGAATCCACATAGATTCCTGTGTACAGCACAGAACTGAGTAAGCCTTATTAGCCTGTAACACAGGAAGTGAAGGTACTGTGTTGTGGCAAGAAAAAGTGGTTCACTTGTCCAAGTGGCAATAAAATGTGGATCTGTCGCGTGAGGTAAGGGAAAGTCTTTATTGCTGCTTTCACATTTAGCTTCCCTACATCCTCCCTTACCTTGTTTTGTGACAGTTTGTGAACATTAAATTAATCAGAACTTTTTTTCCCTTAACAAAATTATTTTAATTTTAGTACCTCGGTTCTTGTAAATGAGACAAAAGGCTTCAGACATTAAACTGAAAAAAAAACATAAAATGTAAAACTCAACTGCCAGCAACAAGCAAATCTTTCGTTTGCACCAACTCAAGGTTAACAGCAACAAACCTCAGCAATGCAGGAAATAATCCAAAGTGTGGCTTGCGGCAGGGAATTGAAAACGCAAGGGAGAGAATATTAAAACACCCATCCAGCCCCACTGGACTGAAACCAGGGCTTGTTTACACAATGTGTATTCTGAAGTCACCAGTTAACAAAACAAAAGGTCGATGTGGCAGTGATTTCTGAGTGGGCTTTTACAAGCCTTCCATTGAAGAGCAGGGGATTGCGTGGTGCTCTCTGCAGTGTGTTTGTTAGGGTTCTGGATCTTCATTGAAGAGCAGTGGATTGCGTGGTCTTCTCTGCAGTGTGTTTGTTAGGGTTCTGGATCTTCATTGAAGAGCAGTGGATTGCGTGGTCTTCTCTGCAGTGTGTTTGTTAGGGTTCTGGATCTTCATTGAAGAGCAGTGGATTGCGTGGTCTTCTCTGCAGTGTGTTTGTTAGGGTTCTGGATCTTCATTGAAGAGCAGGGGATTGCGTGGTCTTCTCTGCAGTGTGTTTGTTAGGGTTTTGGATCTTCATTGGGTTCTAAGTAGCTCAGGCCTGGAGTTCCACCCCTTCTTAGTCCACCCCTCTTTATTAAGCTGTATTGTTTACACCTCTTCGTTTCAGTTATATATGCCAGTGTAATTAAGAAGAAGAAAATCCATTGAAACTCAATTTTAATAAACACAAATAAACCCTTTTAGCATTAATATCCCCCACAGTGGTCTTGTCGTGGTCACTACTTGATGAATGCCCTTTATCTTCCCCATGGTCACTTATCATTAAGGATAGGATTTTGTGACAGTAAAAATATGTAAAAAATCAAGTCACAGTCAATTTCACTGATCACGGCTACAAAGATTTGAACTTTAAAAAATAGGTATATTTTCTGCACAAAAGTCTTTGGTTAATTTGAACAATGTGTTTCTCTTTTAAAGCTGCTCCCTTTGCTTTCATGAACTTCTTTGGGATATTGCTCTGCTAGCTGCTAAGAACTTAATTTCATGCTTTACTGCTTTGTAGTTCTGTGTACGTCTTTACTGCTTTGTAGTTCTGTGGACGTCTTTACTGCTTTGTAGTTCTGTGGATGTCTTTCCTGCTTTGTAGTTCTGTGTACGTCTTTACTGCTTTGTAGTTCTGTGTACGTCTTTACTGCTTTGTAGTTCTGTGGATGTCTTTCCTGCTTTGTAGTTCTGTGTACGTCTTTACTGCTTTGTAGTTCTGTGGACGTCTTTACTGCTTTGTAGTTCTGTGGACGTCTTTCCTGCTTTGTAGTTCTGTGTACGTTTTCACCTTTATTTGACGTTATTTGAACCGCTTTCACTAACTGCTCACTTCCTTTTTCACGCTGAGTGGAAACTAATGGCAGAATTCCCTGGTTCTGTGAGAGCCGTGACCACCGTGATGTAATCATGTCCTTACGTCTCATGAACGATCACTTACACAGTGCAGAATTCCCGGGTTCTCTGAGAGCCGTGACCACCGTGATGTAATCATGTCCTTACTTCTCATGAACGATCACTTACACAGTGCAGAATTCCCGGGTTCTCTGAGAGCCATGACCACCGTGATGTAATCGTGTCCTTACTTCTCATGAATGATCACTTACACAGTGCAGAATTCCAGAATTTGTTTTCCTTTCATTTATTGTGGTAAATTTGGTGTGTGGAGCTCAAAGAACTGCCCTTTCCAACATAACAATTCAGTAACCTTTACTTATTGGTGTAGTAGGCTCTTACTCCTGTAGTTAACTATTAAATCTAAGATTAGCTGTAAACATAAACATTAATGTCCTGCATGTAGTATTCTATTACTACCAGTGTCGTATTTCACCACCATGTGCTAATTATATCAGACTGGAATGTCTGACAGCTTATGGAAAGCTGATGGGCAACTGACACTTAAAGCAAATAGTGATACTGTGCACTGCTATGATTCCTAGAATGGGTCTGCTTGTGAAGTGCATTTGAAGACAGGACTCCAGTAACATCCCATAAAAGAGTTCTGTTTTTATTCTGTCATTTAAAATATTTTAAAACTGTTTATATGAACTCCATGCCTTTATAAAGTACAGCACAGATAGGAAGCATGGTAGTTATGCATGCTGGTAAAAATACTAACATGCTTTTTATTCTTTTGGAGGGTAATACTTTACATGAAGTGTCTCCAATTACTGTGTCTTTACATAGTTGTTACTTAGTAAATACATGTGTACTTACACATAAATACAATGTTATTATGCATAGTTACAATGTACTTAATGTGTAAATATCTTTTTGCACGATCTTTTCGACCAGCAGGACCAGCGCGGAGTTGTGCACAAATATCTGTAAGAACATCTCTGTAAACACGAGCATCCTGCCAGGGTCAGCCAGAGAGTGTCTGACACCGAAAAGGCTCCGGCAGCACCGCAGTCATGTCAACGGAAGTGTAAAACGACACCCAGTTTTCCTAACAAGCGAGCCACCGAGGGGATGGGAGGCAGGTGCCTCTTAATTATTTTAGCACTGGAACTTGAGAGGATTAGGTTCTCGCGTTAGACGACGTGCAAAGAGAGAGAAAGAAAACACTGGTCAAAGATTCTCTGAGTGTAACATGCTTTGCTTTCGCTAAAGATTGGGACGTGTCTGTGAGGTCATCATCATCATCATCACCATCATCATCATCATCATAATAATAATAATTAATGCATACATATTTTATCAATTTTATTGAAAAATACAAATATTTTATAAATAAGTAACATTATGATATTAAACATACCTGAAGTAACTCTTTCAGCTTCTTTTTTTGTCATATAAATTGACAAAACTTTTCCATCCCCCAGAGTCAAAGAAATGTTCTCCCAGCCTGTTGTCATTATTGTTTTATGCAAACTACCTCTTCAGAGTGTTCGCCTCAGTTAGCAAACGTTTGAGGCGAACAGACCACCAACAGAAAAAAGTTTAAAACTGTTCGCAAACGTTCTCTTACTTAAACGCACCTCTGGTGAACAAGGACCATAGTGATGTCACCAAGGCCCGTTGTGATGTAACCTGGGATTGTCCTGGTGAACAAGGCCCGTTGTGGTGTCACCTGGGATTGTCCTGGTGAACAAGGCCTGTTGTGATGTCACCAAGGCCCGTTGTGATGTCACCTGGGATTGTCCTGGTGAACAAGGCCCGTTGTGGTATCACCTGGGATTGTCCTGGTGAACAAGGCCCGTTGTGATGTCACCTGGGATTGTCCTGGTGAACAAGGCCCGTTGTGATGTCACCAAGGCCCGTTGTGATGTCACCTGGGATTGTCCTGGTGAATAAGGCCCGTTGTGATGTCACCAAGGCCCGTTGTGATGTCACCTGGGATTGTCCCTGTTGATCTTCTGTGGTGTTCAGAAACAGAGCATGTGGGGCGAATTTTTCAAAGCTTTTACTCCAGTCTTTAATTAAGTCCACATTTTTTAAAAGAGAAAAACACCTGTTTATTAAAAATAAATACATAAATAAATAAGGTGCTGAAGTTATATAATCAAGTCTCTTCAGACTCACCAGCTGTTTGCTTCTTAGTCTGTAACTTTTGTTTCTTCAGAAAACCATCTTAACTAAAGGAAACGTTTTTTAAAATTTCTGCCAATGTTTCAGTTTCTTAGCATCTTAACTTTTGAGCGTTTTGAAAACAAAGCACACGCGACTACACAGTTAAAGAATAATGCTTTGAAGAGAAAACACAATAGTGTGCGTGATGGTGAGAAAGCTGCTGTACTGTATTAGAAATGCTGACTTCCTGTCCTTTGACAGTCACACCTTGGGCAGGACGTTTCAAAGCTGACACATGAGCTACAGGACCCACACACTCCCTGAATGCCAAGTTTAAAAGGAACAGCTCCCATATATACATCAGCGGAAGAAACTTGAGTCTGGGACTGTTGGGCGAGATTTATTAGCAGCTGTATTTTTCTAGTATCAACTGATGTTGTGTGAAAGTGAGCCGTGGTTTTACATGACTCCACTTGGCAGCTGACATGTATTTAAAATTGTGCTATTCCTGTGGGAGTGTTAAACATAACAGATAAAAATGCATTGCAAACATCTGAGGGGAAGCATTAGCCTGCTTATCTTATTAGTGGTGCTATATCGTACCCCCAGATACGTGCTTGGCACGGCGACGCGTTGTAACTGTAGAAGGGTCAAAGCACAGGCACACCCAGGGCTTTATATAATGCTAGATTCCTTCACAAGTCTTCAGTGCAAACGGAAGGAGAATAAATCACTAAGAACATATTGGAAAGTCACAAAGTAAGAATATGTCAAGCTGGTAAAAAATAAAATAAAAAGCGCTTGTGCTTTGAAAGTGATCTGGATCGGGATGTCCTCCCCTCATATGTAATTGTATTAACACCTCAGCCCCCCAGATTAAACAGAAGGACATTGCATTGCTTGAAGTCATTACGCTGCACATTGCTGCTGGTGTCTGCAGCCTCACTAAAGATAGCAGCTACTGGGCTCTATACTCTTCATGTGGGTCACCTTCTGCTCCTCCCATCTTAACAGTTATAACCATGGTAGAGACACTGCAGAGTGTAGTAAAGCATGGTAGAGACACTGCACAGTGTAGTAAAGCATGGTAGAGACACTGCACAGTGTAGTAAAGCATGGTAGAGACACTGCACAGTGTAGTAAAGCATGGTAGAGACACTGCACAGTGTAGTAAAGCATGGTAGAGACACTGCAGAGTGTAGTAAAGCATGGTAGAGACACTGCACAGTGTAGTAAAGCATGGTAGAGACACTGCAGAGTGTAGTAAAGCATGGTAGAGACACTGCACAGTGTAGTAAAGCATGGTAGAGACACTGCACAGTGTAGTAAAGCATGGTAGAGACACTGCAGAGTGTAGTAAAGCATGGTAGAGACACTGCAGAGTGTAGTAAAGCATGGTAGAGACACTGCAGAGTGTAGTAAAGCATGGTAGAGACACTGCAGAGTGTAGTAAAGCATGGTAGAGACACTGCAGAGTGTAGTAAAGCATGGTAGAGACACTGCACAGTGTAGTAAAGCATGGTAGAGACACTGCACCGTGTAGTAAAGCATGGTAGAGACACTGCACAGTGTAGTAAAGCATGGTAGAGACACTGCACAGTGTAGTAAAGCATATATTTTTTACCCTATATTATGGATATTTGGCAATTCACTTTTGCGACATTTCAAATGTAGTTGCTGATATATATATATATATATATATATATATATATATATATATATATATATATATATATATATATAATTTGCTCTACACCAAATAAATGAATCCAGGAGACAAGCTGCACTATCAAATCAATGGAAAAGCGGCTTCAAAAACAGCTGCCTTATGGAATGAAATGCTTTTCAGCAGCTGAATTATAGAATCCACTCACAGAATCAAGACAGCATTAAAACAGGTCCACAGCTTCTTGTACTTCTAGGGAAAAGGTAGGCAAACGTTATCGGCTTGTGTCTTCGACGGTATAAATACTTTGAGTATCAATATTAAACAGTGTCAACAAACAGACAAATCTAATTCATTCTGGGAAAGATTATTATTTATTTTTTTTAATGTACATTTGGTTTTAAATTAATTAATTTAGCATTCAGAACATACATTGTATTTACATTTTAATAATAATAATAATAATAATAATAATAATAATAATAATAATAATAATAATGCTCTTGAATGTATATGTCCGTCCCCCACAAGGTATTTTTCTTGTGTCTTGTTTTTGGTGAGTCAGGTCATGTTGCTAGGTAACTGACAGTTGGTGTGCCTGCATGCTCGCTAGTTCTATCTGTCTCCTGGCTCAGTCTGTCTGGCACTGGGTGCCTGGTCTCCCTAGTGCTGGTTGCTGGCAATGCAGCCGCTCACGATGCTTCATCTAAGCAGCACTCAGTAATGGCCACTCAGCAGAGGGGAAATTGAGCTGACCCAAAGGCCAAAGCTGTTAGGGAGACTGGTGGGAAGGGTAAAGGGGTCATGGCATTCTTGTTCCACCCACTGAGTGGGCAGTTAGCACAAGAACACTGGTTCACTGTTAGCTCTTTTATGTCCTTACACTTAATACCCAGGACATAAATGTTTATTTGACATAAGTAGTTAAAAAATAAAAAAAATTAAAAGAAAAGGTACATTAGGTAGGCATGCATGTTACAATCTGAGATTGTTTGTCTGTGTGTGTTTGCACAGAGCACAATATTTATACCTTTTCTGCAATAGTAAAGGGAAGAAGCCCGGTATTTCCAGAAGCAGCCCACACAGTAAGCCCCGTGTCTCCCTGCGCACCCCCTCCCTCGCCCCGGTCTGGACAGTTTGGTTTGATGTATGAAGCGGAGGCGCATTGAGACACCGGTCTTTAACTCTCCTCTTGTCAAACTTCCCTTGAACAACAAGCCTTTGCTGGTGGAACGGAGGCTTTGTGATCTCTAACCTTGCCGATTGAATTCAGGCCTTCGTGAGATGACACAGACACACACAAACAGCAGGGATTTTACACAGGAGTCATTCATTCTCTAGTAAAGGAGAGCTGATAGCAGGGTCACTGCCATACCCAAATATCACTGTCTCACTGCACACCTGCCTCTGCTCTGTGTGTGTAAGACACAGTATTAATATCACTGTCTCACTGCACACCTGCCTCTGCTCTGTGTGTGTAAGACACAGTATTAATATCACTGTCTCACTGCACACCTGCCTCTGCTCTGTGTGTGTAAGACACAGTATTAATATCACTGTCTCACTGCACACCTGCCTCTGCTCTGTGTGTGTAAGACACAGTATTAATATCACTGTCTCACTGCACACCTGCCTCTGCTCTGTGTGTGTAAGACACAGTATTAATATCACTGTCTCACTGCACACCTGCCTCTGCTCTGTGTGTCTAAGGCACAGTATTAATATGCAGAAGAATTCCATAGGAATTGAAGGGATGTCTGTTAATACCATAATTGCATTTGAATAACTGGCACATTTAAAAGTTACCCGGTGCTTCATGTAAATATACACACTGTGTGCCCAAAGGCAGGGACTTTGCTTTTAGACTGCTGACACGCAATGTTATAAAGTTTAACACTGCACTGAGTCTAGAGCTCACCTGGGAACTGTCACAGGTGTTTCCTCTTAAACTGGATGAATTAATGCAGGACAGTAATCAGATCCACTCATGAAGGCGGACACATTAAGACAGATCACCTCTTTTAGTTAGTATTGTTTAACTCATTCTGTACAGGGAGCTCTAAAGACAGCTCTCTACTGGCAAAGACAATCAATACAGGGCCAAATGGAAAAGAGTAGAAAAGTCATTTTCAGTTTAAGCGATTCCCTAGAAAGTCATGAAATAAAAAATGTGAACTTTAAAATTGATCTGGATTGATTTCTGTGACACTGAATCATAACATATACCTCACTGGAGACCCTCTGCATAGGCTGCAGATCCACAGAGAGCAGAGCAGCAATGCCAGGCTGGTGCTGTTTCAGGACAGAGCAGAGCAGCAATGCCAGGCTGGTGCTGTTTCAGGACAGAGCAGAGCAGCAATGCCAGGCTGGTGCTGTTTCAGGACAGAGCAGAGCAGCAATGCCAGGCTGGTGCCGTTTCAGGACAGAGCAGAGCAGCAATGCCAGGCTGGTGCTGTTTCAGGACAGAGCAGAGCAGCAATGCCAGGCTGGTGCTGTTTCAGGACAGAGCAGAGCAGCAATAATAATAATAACAATCAACATAAATCCTAGGTTTAATTCCAAACCCCAGTGTACAATATTAACAGCACCTTGTTGACCTTATTTGGTGTGTTCTTGGTATTTTTGTACTTTTACAGATAGACTTGGCTGTATATACTTGAGTGGTGAAGCTAGTGCTGTCGAGCCAATGCATTTGAATGCTTACTGATTTTTACAGGATAGCTGGGGGTCTGAACCCTATCCCTGGCGTGACTGTTAATATATAACAAGAAAATACAAGATATGAGTTCTCTATTGACTTTGTTTTTAAATCCAGCACATACTAAGATTCCTACATAGTGCGTTCTTTACCATATCAATATTAACCAATAATAAAATCATAATCCCAACAAGGTAACAAGATAGCCTCTCCTAAGTGGACCTAGAAAGAGAACCCCCTTCCCCATCTACCACGAGACTGCGGATTTCATTTAGGCACTTCTCCTAAATGATGAGTCCAGCGCAGTAGTGAAAGTGACAGTCTTTGCTCAGCAGAGGGCTGTGTATGGAGTGAGTGCAGCGAGCTAAACCAGCCACACTCCCCTACAGATGGTGTTGTTTTCTGGGCAGGCTGCAGGCTCAGTGGCAGGCTTTGTGTTGGGAAGCCAGGCATTCTGCTGACTAGGGCAGCGCCTGTGCAGAGCAGAGACAGAGGGCTGGATTCTCAAAGCTATTACTCCAAATCGTCATTAGCACAGCTTTTTTAAGCATGACAGCCTACAGTGATGGAAATAAGACTCCTATTGCATAGCAGTGTCACCTCTTCCACGTTTTACTAGGAGCTTGATTAGCCACAGAGTGTCTAGGTACCATGCTCAGGAGGGTCTTGTTAATCTCAGTAAAACCAGGACAGGATCAGACTGTTGTGTTATTCAGAGTCTTATTTCCATCCCTGCAGGCTACAAGGGGACATTTCACATCATTACAAGAATACACATGTGTAAGACAGAGCGTCACCCACACCCCACTGTCCACTGTGCTCACACTGTGTGAGACACAGCGTCACCCACACCCCACTGTATGTCTGCTGTGCTCACACTGTGTGAGACAGAGCGTCACCCACACCCCACTGTATGTCTGCTGTGCTCACACTGTGGAAGACAGAGCGTCACCCACACCCCACTGTCCACTGTGCTCACACTGTGTGAGACACAGCGTCACCCACACCCCACTGTCTGTCTGCTGTGCTCACACTGTGTTTACCAGCACTTTTACCAAGGTAAACTGTGCTTTAACAAAACTCTGTGGTTTAACCAGTGCAGATTTCCATAAGGGATTCATATCCTAAAGCCCATAGGCAATAATGAAGCTGTGCAATAAGTACCCACTGGGCTCTCTTATTTGATATGCATTGTATGCATTATTCCTCTCCTGGCAGTTTAGAAGATATAGTATTTGGAAAAAAAATCAGGGGCCATCTGTAATGCAGCACACGTTGTCTCACATTATCATTCCTAGTTTGTCTTTGCCATAATTCACATCCCTCTGCAAAACCCTGGCATATTAGTTAGGGCTTTTAATTAAAACTGCAGCACCTGCAGGCGGGAAAACACAGCCGTGAGCTCTGTACTGAGAACAGCCCTGAGAGCCGGGAACTGGCCGGAGAGCAGAAAGAAGAGAAGAGGTGCTAAAATAACACTCATCCGCTCACAGTCACCCCATTCATTCCTACAGAAACAAACATAGCTTGCATGTCCATAGAAGATGCCACTCGGAATTAACTGATAGACTGCTGGCTGTCAGAACATCAGGGGTTGTGATCACATTTTTATAAAATAAATATATCATGACGATAAAAAACAGAGAAAGAAATTGAAATTAAATCTTAAAAAAGAAGCGATATAGAACAGATTATTGAAGAAGAGTTGACAAACTCAATAGAAATGAACTACTTGAGTATAAAAAGAGAAAAGAAGGATGAAAGAATACCATCAATAATTACATATTCTATATATATACTGTATATATATATATATATATATATATATATATATATATATATATATATATATATATATATATATATATACAGTGCCTTGCGAAAGTATTCGGCCCCCTTGAACTTTGCGACCTTTTGCCACATTTCAGGCTTCAAACATAAAGATATGAAACTGTAATTTTTTGTGAAGAATCAGCAACAAGTGGGACACAATCATGAAGTGGAACGAAATTTATTGGATATTTCAAACTTTTTTAACAAATAAAAAACTGAAAAATTGGGCGTGCAAAATTATTCAGCCCCTTTACTTTCAGTGCAGCAAACTCTCTCCAGAAGTTCAGTGAGGATCTCTGAATGATCCAATGTTGACCTAAATGACTAATGATGATAAATAGAATCCACCTGTGTGTAATCAAGTCTCCGTATAAATGCACCTGCACTGTGATAGTCTCAGAGGTCCGTTTAAAGCGCAGAGAGCATCATGAAGAACAAGGAACACACCAGGCAGGTCCGAGATACTGTTGTGGAGAAGTTTAAAGCCGGATTTGGATACAAAAAGATTTCCCAAGCTTTAAACATCCCAAGGAGCACTGTGCAAGCGATAATATTGAAATGGAAGGAGTATCAGACCACTGCAAATCTACCAAGACCTGGCCGTCCCTCTAAACTTTCAGCTCATACAAGGAGAAGACTGATCAGAGATGCAGCCAAGAGGCCCATGATCACTCTGGATGAACTGCAGAGATCTACAGCTGAGGTGGGAGACTCTGTCCAACAGGACAACAATCAGTCGTATACTGCACAAATCTGGCCTTTATGGAAGAGTGGCAAGAAGAAAGCCATTTCTTAAAGATATCCATAAAAAGTGTCGTTTACAGTTTGCCACAAGCCACCTGGGAGACACACCAAACATGTGGAAGAAGGTGCTCTGGTCAGATGAAACCAAAATCGAACTTTTTGGCAACAATGCAAAACGTTATGTTTGGCGTAAAAGCAACACAGCTCATCACCCTGAACACACCATCCCCACTGTCAAACATGGTGGTGGCAGCATCATGGTTTGGGCCTGCTTTTCTTCAGCAGGGACAGGGAAGATGGTTAAAATTGATGGGAAGATGGATGGAGCCAAATACAGGACCATTCTGGAAGAAAACCTGATGGAGTCTGCAAAAGACCTGAGACTGGGACGGAGATTTGTCTTCCAACAAGACAATGATCCAAAACATAAAGCAAAATCTACAATGGAATGGTTCACAAATAAACATATCCAGGTGTTAGAATGGCCAAGTCAAAGTCCAGACCTGAATCCAATCGAGAATCTGTGGAAAGAACTGAAAACTGCTGTTCACAAATGCTCTCCATCCAACCTCACTGAGCTCGAGCTGTTTTGCAAGGAGGAATGGGCAAAAATTTCAGTCTCTCGATGTGCAAAACTGATAGAGACATACCCCAAGCGACTTACAGCTGTAATCGCAGCAAAAGGTGGCGCTACAAAGTATTAACTTAAGGGGGCTGAATAATTTTGCACGCCCAATTTTGCAGTTTTTTATTTGTTAAAAAAGTTTGAAATATCCAATAAATTTCGTTCCACTTCATGATTGTGTCCCACTTGTTGTTGATTCTTCACAAAAAATTACAGTTTCATATCTTTATGTTTGAAGCCTGAAATGTGGCAAAAGGTAGCAAAGTTCAAGGGGGCCGAATACTTTCGCAAGGCACTGTATATTGCAAAGGTGGCTGTGGAAACCGTTGTTTTATTGCAAACTGCAGGTAGATAATCTGAATAAACAGTGGAGCTGGATCCTCATTATTTATTTGTTCACATTGCTGTGCAAGCGGGTTCTGCCGTACATGCTGTAAAAGCTCATTAATTTCACATGATCAGGTTCTAGCTATGAGAGATGGTTCGATGCTTGATCAGGTTCTAGCTATGAGAGATGGTTCGATGCTTGATCGGGTTATAGCTATGAGAGATGGTACAGATGCTTGATCAGGTTCTAGCTATGAGAGATGGTACAGATGCTTGATCAGGTTCTAGCTATGAGAGATGGTACAGATGCTTGATGAGGTTCTAGCTATGAGAGATGATACAGATGCTTGATCAGGTTCTAGCTATGAGAGATGGTTCGATGCTTGATCAGGTTCTAGCTATGAGAGATGGTTCGATGCTTGATCTGGTTCTAGCTATGAGAGATGGTACAGATGCTTGATCAGGTTCTAGCTATGAGAGATGGTACAGATGCTTGATGAGGTTCTAGCTATGAGAGATGGTACAGATGCTTGATCAGGTTCTAGCTATGAGAGATGGTACAGATGCTTGATCAGGTTCTAGCTATGAGAGATGGTACAGATGCTTGATGAGGTTCTAGCTATGAGAGATGGTACAGATGCTGGGGGAAGATAAAGATCTTTTGGCGTGCTGCTCAGATTAGTGGAAGACAATAGGGCAAAGCAGATTGCCTGTGGAATATTGTTGAGCCTGCCAGCATGGCCCGTGATGTATTGGGAATCACTTTGACACAAATTACCTTCAATTAACAGTAGAGTTCAGTGTAACAGTTGATGTAACTGTTTTTTTGCTGTTTCAGATGAATAGGTTTGGGGAGTTTTCTGAAAGATGCACTTGACTATATGATTGTCGCTGAGATTGTTGCACAGTAATCACATTTTTTCCCCTTGCCTGTGTGCGGTGAATAAAAAGGCCATGCATTGCCAGGGCTGAGCCAAATAGTATTCTTGCTGGGAAGTTTCAATGTGAATGAGCCAGCAGCTGCATGTTTGTCCAGTGCCTCACCCTCTGCCACCAGTGTTAATGGGTTGAGAGCACCCAGAATTCAATACAGAACAGGGTTTCCCTGATTAGAGGAGATCACTCTCTTCTAATAAAGAGATCCTGTGCCATGGATGTCAGTAGATTTTAATCAATGTTTGTTCAGATGTAAATATATAGAATATATGTGTACTGTATCTATGTACTGTACATGTATGTATGCAGGCTTGCTTGTATGTATGTATGTATTGATGCATGTGTGCATGCCTGTATGTGTTTGTGTTCAGTGCCCAGTTGAGTTCCACAATTGACATATCTTTTATCAGCAGACACCTGGAGACGAGTTAGAACTCTACAGATAAATCTGGCTACAGGCGAGACTACAGCAAAAATAATCAAATCAAATCAAATCAAATCAAATCAAATCAAATAAATAAAATAGCTAGCACTGTTGTAGATGCAGCCATGGTGTGTTTTCATTACGCCACTTATAAAACGAACAAGGAAATAAAAGTGCATTTTTTATTGAGTCCGTGATAACTTATATACAGTACAGACAAGGTTAGCAAACAGCCCTGTTCAGTGAGGGAGAGGAAGGAGGCGTCTGTCTCTGTGCACACTGCAGCAGCCCTCTGGGAGTGAGTGCTGTCCTGAGCTGTGCCAGGCTGTACCCCGAGGCCTCTGCAGTCCCTTTAGCAAGCTCAGAGACGTGTAAGTACATTATCTACAAGGCTGCTAAAGAGAGCTTAGGGAGGATTTGTGGGTCTGCGGAAAGGACAAAGAAAAATGTTTTCTAATAAATTATTCAGAATCTCGCAATCCCTTCTGGGCGCCGCGGTGCATTCTGTCTGCTCGCTTCTCTCTGCACGCAGCACCTCGCCTCCAGAGAGCAGCAGAGATCTCACACAAGCTGCTGCACATAATGGCAGCAATTAATAACTTGTCATAATCCTGCGGATGAAAGGGAGGAAAGGAAGAAAAAAAAGGCTGATCATGAGCAGCCAGGTCCAGGAGCTCCTGAAAGTGAACGGGGTGCAGGTGCTGTCCAGACTGAAGCACTTCCTTAGACTGTCAGTCCACTGCCAAGCCACAGAGACTGTATCACCCTACTGGTACATAGCTCACTGCAACCCACCTCCCAGCTCCAGGTGCACAGGGCTTACACAAAGGGGTTTATTACACAGCACTTTGACGGATATGTAAACTGTGCCATAAAAACAGTGCACAGTATATATTCTGTTTAATATTGCACAGTCATAGAGACACAGACACAGACTCACACACACACACACACAGACACAGACTCACACACACACACACACACACACAGACTCGCACACACACACACACACACACACACACACACACAGACACATACACACACACAGACACAGACAGCCACACACACAGACATACACACACACAGACACATACACAGCCACACACACAGACACAGACACATACACAGCCACACACACACACACACACACACACACACAGACACATACACACACACAGACACACACAGACACACACACACACACACACACACACACATATAGACATACTGGTTATGTTATGTGTACTAGTATTTGTTTACAAATGAATATATAATATTATATGTTGTACAGTGTGTTAGCCCTGTTCCTGGAGGCGGTTCAGTTTATAGAGAGCACTGCACTTGCATTCTGCCTCTTCATGAGCACGGTGATTTAGTTACTGCTCAGAAAGCTCCATCCAGTCTTGCTTGGAATAAGCAAAGTTTACAAACCTCTGCTGGTTTGTACACTCCTATTATACATTAGTAACTGTCAGCCCAGTCACTCTGATGCAGTGCTTTCATTTGACCCAATTTATTTCAATGGGTGTGTCCAGGTGGCAGTGATGTATGCCCTGCGTTATTTTACTGATGTATAATCTTTCAGTTTTCTACCACAGGAGTTATCTTTACTTGCATAGTCCTAGGAAACAACAGTCAATGGAATACCAGGTTCATTTAGAGAGCAGCAGAACCACAATCCCAGTGCACCGCGTACGTCCACAGTCCTGATCAGGAATCCCCATTTCATTGTGCAGCCTTTCTAGAGACTGCAGTAGCAGGTGGATTTCAGGTTTGAATGAATGAAACATTGTAATCATGAGCTGTCTAATAAAATAGCATACTTTCATAGGGTTAGGGTTAGAGTAAATTTTGGGATCTAATTAATCTAAATTTACTGCAAATACTGTTGTTGTCTAGTTGTTTAAAACACGGCCCTCATACCAATGAAAGCCTCCTCCGTCTCTTCTTGTATTTTATAGTTTTTTAAAGTGTGAAAACGTAATGATTTGGATAAATTGAACACACCTGTGTTGTCCTTTGTACTGTCCATGCATTTGAAAGTGTTCCAGAACCCCTGCAGTGTTTACAGAAACACACAACTCTACCTTAGCTGTATCATGTGTTGCCCACACTGCAGCAATTGTTTTTCAACATATTCCCGACTGTGTTGATTTTTATTCTCACATCAGAGGTAATTAAACCAGGGAATCATTCTGGAGCATTCGTCTTCTAAAGATGGCAGTGTATCCAATCCATGCTCCCCCCTGCAACACTGCAGGTGCTCTCATAGAAATGAGCGGTGTGCTGTGGGAACAGAAAAGCAGCCTTCTGTTCTCCTGGCGAGAATGCACCTGAGAGAATGTTGAGAAGTGGATGGAACGCACCTGAGAGAATGTTGAGAAGTGGATGGAACGCACCTGAGAGAATGTTGAGAAGTAGATGGAACGCACCTGAGAGAATGTTGAGAAGTGGATGGAACGCACCTGAGAGAATGTTGAGAAGTGGATGGAACACACCTGAGAGAATGTTGAGAAGTGGATGGAACACACCTGAGAGAATGTTGAGAAGTGGATGGAACGCACCTGAGAGAATGTTGAGAAGTGGATGGAACGCACCTGAGAGAATGTTGAGAAGTGGATGGAACGCACCTGAGAGAATGTTGAGAAGTGGATGGAACACACCTGAGAGAATGTTGAGAAGTGGATGGAACACACCTGAGAGAATGTTGAGAAGTGGATGGAACACACCTGAGAGAATGTTGAGAAGGGGATGGAACGCACCTGAGAGAATGTTGAGAAGGGGATGGAACGCACCTGAGAGAATGTTGAGAAGTGGATGGAACGCACCTGAGAGAATGTTGAGAAGTGGATGGAACACACCTGAGAGAATGTTGAGAAGGGGATGGAATGCACCTGAGAGAATGTTGAGAAGGGGATGGAACGCACCTGAGAGAATGTTGAGAAGGGGATGGAACGCACCTGAGAGAATGTTGAGAAGTGGATGGAACGCACCTGAGTGAATGTTGAGAAGTGGATCACTGTAACACTTTAATTATAGTACTGTACTCACTTTAATTATAGTCCCAAATGCCTTCAGTGCTGTATCCATTAGTATACATGTGTGTCAGTGCTCTATCCATTAGTATACCTTGTGTGTTTCTAAGCCTGTAATATTACAAATACTGTGAGGGAGCAGATGCCACTAAATGCATCACTCAGATTGTTTGACATTGACTATCAATTTGAACACCTTTGTGAAAGATTGCTCTCATACATGTACCCAATACAACATTGAAGAAAGCTGTGAGTATTTGTCTTTTTACAGCCCACAAAACCACGATATCTGCCATGCAGTGTGGTCCTGTAAACATTTACATTATGTATTTTAAACATGTGCTATTTAATTATTCTTATTATTATTTTGAAACCGTGCCTATCTTCTCAAGTGCTATTTTCTGGAGTGTTTCTCCCATGAAAATAGCACTCCCCCAGTCTCCCTGTCTCTTTATTGCTCTGCTTTAGTATGGCATAAATCACTTATGTGTTTCAGTGCAAAGTACTCTCTTTTCTCCATTGTATTCACAGATTTAGTGGCATTTCAAATAGATAAACACAAGCAACATCTATCAACACAACAAAAAGGGAGCCTTAATCAAAGCCCTGGGACCCAGGGCTCAGCATCTCCATTTACCTTGAGATAGATCCAGTGGTGTGACCAGCATGCCGGCCGTGCTGCGAGTGACTGATCACCACAGTCAGCCGCTCAGTGCACGGGCTTATTGGCCTTCCTTTAAGTGCTCTTACCCTTCGCTGGAAAGGATGGTGCTTGTCAAGCAGCACCAGATTAAAGTTAGACAAAAAGAAATGATTTGTTGTGAGAAAACCCCCACTGTGATTTTTTAACAAGGAGACAGATGTGTATGAGAGAGGCTTCCATGATGTGTATGAGAGAGGCTTCCATGATGTCTATGAGAGAGGCTTCCATGATGTGTATGAGAGAGGCTTCCATGATGTGTATGAGAGAGGCTTCCATGATGTGTATGAGAGAGGCTTCCATGATGTGTATGAGAGAGGCTTCCATGATGTGTATGAGAGAGGCTTCCATGATGTCTATGAGAGAGGCTTCCATGATGTGTATGAGAGAGGATTCCATGATGTGTATGAGAGAGGCTTCCATGATGTGTATGAGAGAGGCTTCCATGATGTGTATGAGAGAGGCTTCCATGAGGTGTATGAGAGAGGCTTCCATGATGTGTATGAGAGAGGCTTCCATGAGGTGTATGAGAGAGGCTTCCATGATGTGTATGAGAGAGGCTTCCATGAGGTGTATGAGAGAGGCTTCCATGATGTGTATGAGAGAGGCTTCCATGATGTGTATGAGAGAGGCTTCCATGATGTGTATGAGAGAGGCTTCCATGATGTGTATGAGAGAGGCTTCCATGATGTGTATGAGAGAGGATTCCATGATGTGTATGAGAGAGGCTTCCATGGTGTGTATGAGAGAGGCTTCCATGATGTGTATGAGAAAGGCTTCCATGATGTGTATGAGAGAGGCTTCCATGATGTGTCACACTGAAAGTGAAGGAAGGAGAGGAGACGGGAGACAGTACAAGAGTACCTTGAGACATGGAGGGGGGGCACAGGGATGGATCATAATTCAGGAAGCGTGATTGTGCAGCAATCTGTCCTGGAGGGGGGGGGCACACTGACAAACTGAAACAACTGTTGCTGTGTTGAGTGGCGTTCCGGTATTGTAAATGCTGAAGCACACAGCAGCAGGCTATATAGTTGGCAATGTCAAAAAAAACATATTTTTGTAATAAAAGCAATTTATGGTTACTCTTACACCAGAGCTTGTTGTGTTATCATTGCAAAAGAGCCTTATAGGTTTGATTAAAATATGTATGGCATTTTAGAGCTGAAAGAAAAAATGTGTTGGGTTAAATGCCCCCCCATCTGCGTGTTCACAATGAGTCTCTTTTTCTTTTAATTGGACAAACCAGCGCTTTACTCCACTATAATATACTCCTTTAAATGAAAACAGTGTCAGGTTCACATTTACTTAAAAGAAACATCTGCTGGGTAAACATTTCCTCAAAACATTTTGACCGAAGCTGGGCAAACATTTGCCCATCCAATCGACGTGTTTGCTGAAGAAATTCACAGCCGGGCTCGAGTGGGCTGATGAGAGGACAGGCAGGGGAAGTGTTTGTCACAGCTGGGTTATTCCGAGGGCCAGGGTGCAGATGCCTTTTATCACTGCCTCCGTACCACACAGGACACACAGCTGGGGAAGCACATAGCAGCACATAGCAGCTCAGGAGAGAGACAGGGGCCGGGGTTCAAGAATCACAAGAATATGGACATGTACCAGTATGAGTGATTCCCCTGCTCTTAGTACCCTTAGAGCACATTCTTATAGTCTTGCAGAGGTGCTGCAATAGAGAAATAATGTTTTTTTTTAATATATATATAATTAGTTGCATATGATTTGGTTACTCTGTAATGGAGACACAGCAGTTGGAACCGCTCAGTGAATTAGGGTGGAAGCCAGTTAGAAACATGAATGAATACATCTCAGTATTGGAGACACAGCAGTTGGAACCGCTCAGAAAGATTGTAAACACTATTAAAATAAATACACAACTATTTGAAGTGAAACCAGCCCTATTGTTTTAATCTAATTCAATAAACAGGAAGACACACACAGTAAGCGTGTTATTGGTGTGTTCAGATAATGCTGAGGGGCATTCCTGTGTAAAATCATTGTGCTCTTGTTTCAGGAAGTATTTCCTTAACCTTGGGTCTGACAAGTACACCTGTCCTCCCCGTCCTGTGTGATTGGAAATGGTTTTATTGCTTTATATATAATCTTGCGATTCCTGTTCAGCCTGCAAATCCAATTTATTTATGATACTGCGAGCCATTGTACACCTTCTAAAAGCTACTGGAGATTAGACAGCCAATCTCACAGGACGATTACCCTGACAGCCCCTCTCCCTCAGTGAGAATCTCACTGCTTCCTCCCTCTGAGCTCCTTTCAGACCTAAGGAACAGCTGTGAGTACACTGTACTAATATTACTTTACTCTCAAAGCTGTCAGAGCCAAAGGTCATCTTTCTGTGACATTCTTCATCATTGACTATTAGTTGTTGAATACAGGAATGCGGGAGATGAAAGGTGAAAGAAGAGCTTCTGTAGACTGGAGGTTACTGGGAATGCGGGAGATGAAAGGTGAAAGAAGAGCTTCTGTAGACTGGAGGTTACTGGGAATGCGGGAGATGAAAAGTGAAAGAAGAGCTTCTGTAGACTGGAGGTTACTGGGAATGCGGGAGATGAAAAGTGAAAGAAGAGCTTCTGTAGACTGGAGGTTACTGGGAATGCGGGAGATGAAAAGTGAAAGAAGAGCTTCTGTAGACTGGAGGTTACTGGGAATGTGGGAGATGAAAAGTGAAAGAAGAGCTTCTGTAGACTGGAGGTTACTGGGAATGCGGGAGATGAAAAGTGAAAGAAGAGCTTCTGTAGACTGGAGGTTACTGGGAATGTTTTCCGTGGCAGCTAGCGGGTGGGAGGTGCAGCTGCTAAAAAATATGCGTCAGACACTGTGGTGTTTTCATACACAATAACCAGCATCTCATCAGAGCAAGCACCAACTCTGACACAGCAACTTTTAAAAGTCCCAATATTTGAATGCATCAGGTGGACTGGGTTTTATAAGCCCCCTGTGGCAGGGCTGAGGGTTGCCCTGGTAAATGATGTATAGGTGGTTAGGTTTTGTAAAGAAAATGTGTTTAGTTTGTATAATCTAAAAGTATTTGCAAAAACAAAGTATGTGCTAGATATGGCAGGGCAGGAGGTTAGACTTCCCTCCATGGCTAACCAGGTGTTAATTGACTAATTGATTATCTATTAACTCTGGTCACATGCCTTTAAAAAAGGACTTGAAAGCCAGACCTTTTTTTCTTCTTTTGTTTGTTTCTGTTTTCTGTGTACCAGCGTGAGGAGTAATAATGGTGTGGAGAGCCAGGGAGCGAGAACCAGATGCACTCACCAAGTGTGTTTTTGAATGTTCTCTCACACGAGGGATACCATTGCTGTTACCCTAGTGGCGGCCACCAACAACTGCAGCCCGCCTGTTTGTATACTAAAACTTGGACACCTGAGCGGCTTTTCAATGTGAAACCCTCTGTGTCTCTCTCGTTTCTCAGAGGATACCCGCACTGTAACAGCACACCTCTGTGTTTCTCAGAGGATGCCCGCACTGTAACAGCACACCTCTGTGTTTCTCAGAGGATACCCGCACTGTAACAGCACACCTCTGTGTTTCTCAGAGGATACCCGCACTGTAACAGCACACCTCTGTGTTTCTCAGAGGATACCCGCACTCTAACAGCACACCTCTGTGTTTCTCAGAGGATACCCGCACTGTAACAGCACACCTCTGTGTTTCTCAGAGGATACCCGCACTGTAACAGCACACCTCTGTGTTTCTCAGAGGATACCCGCACTCTAACAGCACACCTCTGTGTCTCACTCGTTTCCCATTTAGGGGAATGAAGCATTTCAAAGTCCCTGGTCTGGCATGTCTTTTACTTTTATTTAGAATAAAACCTGAATAAATATACAAAGTGAGATACCGTGTGGATACACAGACACTGTAATCATGCCTGTGAAATGAAGGCTCCTCGCTCTTACCCTACTTCATGGGTTAAAATGAGACACAGCAAACACATGACATGAAGACAAGAAAAAGTAACCCGGTGTTTAAAAGGAATCGCTGAGTGAAGATGAGTCATGTTTCGATGATCAATACGTATTGATCAAACCTAAGCACAGGAGAGGGACAGTCACCTCTATGTAGCCCTGGGTGACTCCACGTTAAACCCCTGCTATTGTAAAATCAAAACGAAAGGATCGATCACAAATGGAGTAAACAGATCTGAATGATTTACTGCCAAATAGAGGATATAAATTCCAATACGACTTTACACTGTGTCTCCAATTGCTGTGTATCTACATAGTAATTACTTAGTAAATACATGTGTACTGCAACATCATTACAATGTTATTATGCATAGTTACAATGCACTTCATGTGGAAATCTTTTGTAAGTACACAATTGTATGAGGTTAGGGTTATACGATGCAAAAAGGTTTCCACATGAAGTGCATTGTAACGATGCATGATGACATTGTAATGATGTTGCAGTACACATGTATTTACTATGTGGCTGTCATGTAAACACAGCAATTAGAGACCCTTCATGGAAATTGTTACCTACATTCCTGCAAGGCTGTGGAGACTCACTTCAGTGTTTAACATGGTCCTTATTGCCGTTGGAAATGTGTGCAATGTTACTGTATGTTCCACTCTACTGATTAGCAGTGCAAATTACATTTTTAATTCTAGTTTTTTTATGGTCTGCCATAGTATAAAAAGAAACGTTGGGGCAATAAATTTCAAGTTTATTTGCACATTCCGGCTATCAACAAATACAACAGTGTACATAAAATCTGACTAATATTGATTTTAAAATATTAACATTACTTTAACACCAGAGATGTATTATTCCATTTAAAACTACAAAGCATAAAATGCAAGCATTATAACTCAGTTAATGAAGGGGAAAAGTCCATTACAAACCGCTCAAAACCTGAGTGATCTGATCCACAGAAATGGGCTTAATACTGCAGGAATAATTTACTTTGGGAACTAGTCATCCTTGCTATAAAATACAGTATTTAGTAAAAACCTATTAGAGAGCTATTATATTACATATACATATCTATCTATCTATCTATCTATCTATCTATCTATCTATCTATCTATCTATCTATCTATCTGTCTATCTATCTGTCTATCTATCTATCTATCTATCTATCTATCTATCTATCTGTCTGTCTGTCTGTCTGTCTGTCTGTCTGTCTGTCTGTCTGTCTGTCTGTCTGATAGATACTTACTGTACATAGGTAGATAGATAGATACACAGATAGATAGATAGATAGATAGATGCATACATACTGTACATTACATACATATTTCCAGATATAACAATAAGATTTTTCAATTTGTATATTAAAAACTATACAGTATACTACTACTAGTATGCCTGTCTATCTATATATCTAGCTGTAGATCTAGACTGATACACATATAAGATAGGTCTAGATAGATGGAGACGAAACAATAGATATTATAAGGTATGCAGCATTATAAAAAGTTGAAATGCGTTGTATGGCTTGTACTTCAGAAACTCGTCCTTTAGGTGAATTCAGTATTTCAAAGCTCTTGGTAGTCCTGACATTCCTTTACTTTTGTTTCCTGTAATGATATTTTCAAGGGACCAAACTGAAGTACTGGTGCGACTGAAGACACAGAGTCTGTGTTGCTGTGTTTGAAGTTCTTATCTGTTCTAAGTATCAAGCAGTTATTTTGTAGTCACAGTGAAGGGAAATGTGCTCCAAGGAACTTCTTCTACTGAGTCCTTCTTCTTCTACTGAGTCCTTCTTCTACTGAGTCCTTCTTCTTCTACTGAGTCCTTCTTCTTCTACTGAGTCCTTCTTCTTCTACTGAGTCCTTCTTCTACTGAGTCCTTCTTCTTCTACTGAGTCCTTCTTCTTCTACTGAGTCCTTCTTCTTCTACTGAGTCCTTCTTCTTCTACTGAGTCCTTCTTCTACTGAGTCCCTCTTCTACTGAGTCCTTCTTCTTCTACTGAGTCCTTCTTCTACTGAGTCCCTCTTCTACCGAGTCCTTCTTCTTCTACTGAGTCCTTCTTCTACTGAGTCCCTCTTCTACTGAGTCCTTCTTCTTCTACTGAGTCCCTCTTCTACTGAGTCCCTCTTCTACTGAGTCCTTCTTCTACTGAGTCCCTCTTCTACTGAGTCCTTCTTCTTCTACTGAGTCCTTCTTCTACTGAGTCCCTCTTCTACTGAGTCCTTCTTCTTCTACTGAGTCCCTCTTCTACTGAGTCCTTCTTCTTCTACTGAGTCCCTCTTCTACTGAGTCCTTCTTCTTCTACGGAGTCCCTCTTCTACTGAGTCCTTCTTCTTCTACTGAGTCCTTCTTCTTCTACTGAGTCCTTCTTCTACTGAGTCCCTCTTCTACTGAGTCCTTCTTCTTCTACTGAGTCCTTCTTCTTCTACTGAGTCCCTCTTCTACTGAGTCCCTCTTCTACTGAGTCCTTCTTCTTCTACTGAGTCCTTCTTCTTCTACTGAGTCCTTCTTCTTCTTCTTCTTCTTCTTCTTCTTCTTCTTCTTCTTCTTCTTCTTCTTCTTCACGGAGCATTGCAAAAAGAATGCAAGTTGATAAAACATTAAGTGAGGAAACTTCTAATGGCTAAACTTGGTAAACTGGATCTCTGAGCAGTGCTGTGATTAAGTCTCCTCTGTGCTCCTGGATTGAATTGAAAGCGCTGTGGACAGCAGGGGGCTGGGGCTCTGTGTTGAGGAGCAGTCTGGGCCCTGACGTGATCCATCTCCGCAAAAGAGCAGTCAGCCTTTAATGCAGCCTCAATAGCCCTGCCAGCAGGGGCTCCATTCAGCCTCTCCTGCAGTCTTAGCTCAGAGTCTGCACTGCCATTGTTCAGCTGCAGAGCAGCATTCAGCGTGTTGTTTTAAGGTTTAAACATCCCACAATAAACACATTGTTTCAGAGACAATTCAGAGCAAAACAAATAGCCTAACAAGGGTGCCGGTGAAGCTCATGTGAAATCGAAGGCTTTCAATGGTACCTTTATAATGTTTTTAATCAGAGAGTAAATGTGCAAGTTTAACGTGACTGGTTTCAAAACTAAAACTTGATTTCAAACAATCTGTCTAATTATAGTGAACACAGCCTGGGTCTATCTAGCGGACACGTGTCATTTTACCAACCAAAAATATCAGAGTAAATTAGAAGTTGTACGCAAGATATTATTCACACTGCATGTTAGAGTAGACTGAATGAATGTACATTATATAGAATTGACTCCGTCTACTAACATACAGTGTCAATGTCTGAGGAATCTCTTGAGCCATGCTGTTATTGCTGACAGCCCCAAGCCTGCCTGCTAACCAATCAAGCAGCGGTTTCTTATTATCACTTGACTCTTAACTATTTACACATTCGCTGATCAGAGGTCAGTTCAAAAGGGCATGGCCTCTTGCATTGCTTTCCAGTCCCTCTTATTATTTTGAATGGGATGACCATGCACTACATCACAGTTATGCTTTGGGCAAACGAAGGTCACTGTATTGATTTCATATTTGTCATTACATGGTTTTCAGAGCCTTTTCTCCTTGGTTCCAAAATTTTAAATACGATTTTGTTTTGGTTGAAAGAAAAATCAAATCTATAAAAATGAGCTGGCATTGTCTCTACATTTGCAGCGTTTTGAAGACTTTCAAACTAGTTGTGAGTTGCATCGTTCTGTATTTTGGGTTGTGTTTCTCCTGTATAGATTTGTTGTCCAGCGATGTCAGGGGTCAATGTCAGAACCCCCCTTTGGAAAGCATTAGCCACAAACACTGAACTTGTTCCTTATCGATCCGCCGCTTCAGAATATCTATTATGCGGCTGATAAAAGATGGTCACCCTGTTCAGAAAACAGATGATTCATAAAGGGGATGAAAGGTCATGTCAAGTGACATGTTAGTATTTCACTTTAACTTTGATTAAGGGCTTGGTGAACAGAGCCCTGGAATGACTCAATAGCACACAGCCCTCCCTCACACTAACAATAAGCATTACATATTATTCTTACGGCAGTCAATAGAGAGACACTGAAAGCTATCTGTTACAGATCTGTACGGTACTGACCGGAGAATACAAACGCTCTCTTTTCATTTGTATTTGTTTGTAGCACCCTAGCCTGTTTTAAAACAGTGCATTTTAGCAGAGTTATGTTATTTATTCTATATTATCTGTAAGGTAAATGTTAAAAGAATAGTATATTTTAATAACAGAGCTTCTTTTAATGAGATTATCATTTAAACAGTGCAGAGGACCATTAAGAACTAGTGTTGCTTAATGAGCCAATATGAATTCCTTCTTTTTATTGCTTGTCTAAAATATAGTTATTTTAAAAATGTTCTTCACAATAGTTCTAATTATTATTTTGAACTGTAAAGCACTCCTCATGAAGCTCACTTGTATAATATAACATGCATGCTCTAAAGCACTCCTCATGAAGCTCACTTGTATAATATAACATGCATGCTCTAAAGCACTCCTCATGAAGCTCACTTGTATAATATAACATGCAAGCTCTCCTCATGAAGCTCACTTGTATAATATAACATGCATGCTCTAAAGCACTCCTCATGAAGCTCACTTGTATAATATAACATGCATGCTCTAAAGCACTCCTCATGAAGCTCACTTGTATAATATAACATGCATGCTCTAAAGCACTCCTCATGAAGCTCACTTGTATAATATAACATGCATGCTCTAAAGCACTCCTCATGAAGCTCACTTGTATAATATAACATGCAAGCTCTCCTCATGAAGCTCACTTGTATAATATAACATGCATGCTCTAAAGCACTCCTCATGAAGCTCACTTGTATAATATAACATGCATGCTCTAAAGCACTCCTCATGAAGCTCACTTGTATAATATACCACGCATGCTCTAAAGCACTCCTCATGAAGCTCACTTGTATAATATACCATGCATGCTCTAAAGCTCTCCTCATGAAGCTCACTTGTATAATATACCACGCATGCTCTAAAGCACTCCTCATGACGTGCGTCTGGGACCCCCGGAGCAGAGAGCTGGGATGCCACACCGATCCACCGTGCCACACCACCGGAGCAGCAGCGTCCCTGGAGATGCGTGGAAGTGTTGTGGAAGCAGGACCCCACCAGAAGAATACATGTAAACTCCCACCACTGGGAAATGAAACAATTTGTTAAAGGCTGATTAACAGTAATATGAATGTGACTGTACTGGCACACCAGGGAGCTGCTTTGCAGACACAGTTACAGCAGGGATGTAATGGGATACACATTCATATTCATATTGTGAGCCATCCGTCTTTATTTACACATCGTAATGACTTCCAGTGTTAATCTTCCAGCGGGCTCCGGGAAGCCTTCAATCCCAGGAAACAGCAGCTCACAAATAAATACATGCCTTCCTCTGCTAGAGAGCCCTCCATTCTAGTGATCGTTAAGGAGTAAACGGATGAACTTAACACAGCTGCACTTCATAATACATCATAATCAATCTTCCATTGATAGAAATGGGAAGATATCTGGGAAAGCAAACGGCCGGTTTCACAGACCCTGGTTAGCCCTAGTCTTGGATTACTTTAGCTAAGGTAACATTAGGTAGTCCGAGATTAGTGCTGTGAAACCAGCCTGAAGTGTCAGTCTAATTATTACACTTTTCTGGTAGAACTTTTATCCTTTTGTTGCTATTATTATTTCGTAATGTCATTTCTGTGCTACACATTTACTCCAGATACTGACGATACTGATAGTGGGACACATGGTTTGTAAAAGCCCAGTTTCTTACACAGTGTTGTGTATTTTGGTGGCGCACATTGTTTAGAGAATTGCCCATCCAGCTGCCCTGTGTCTCTCGTACCAAAGTAAACAAGATGTCCAGGAGACAATGGAAACCCACAAGCTCACTGTTAACAGCCTTTTCATGCCAATTAGACACATTTGATACCGTCACAGCAGACGCATCAGTGGGCCCAGAATGAGAGATAATAGGAGCCGTCCCTCTAATCTTGCAACTCTCAGCAAATACCCAAGCTCAGAAGAGCTGCAATGTTGCGTGGCAGCGTATTACACAGCTACTGTTTGAACTGAAGGAAAACCCGCTCAGTACTGGCTTCATCTTCTCTTTGAAAGAAAATCACAACACAAGCTGGATTTATCTAATTGGATACATTAACATTTAGACTTGACAGTTTAAGAGAAAATACCAGGTAGGTGCCAGCTAAAGATTCTCCAGAATAGTTACGAAGCAGCCTGTCCTGAAATGAGGGCACTGGCACTGAATGGGTTTAGGGTTTTGAATGGACCAATGATATCGCGGTGATAAAGCCAAACTGCCACTCCACACGTACTCCACATTATATGTGTAAATGTGTCAGTATTGCTGTGGGGGGGTGGCTGTGTCAACCCATTCATCATTGCAGGGACAGTAGCACTGCTGTGGAGAAAATGGTTTTGATCGGAGTAACACCAGGATTGTGTTTGCACGATGATCACTGATCTCCTTTCCTTAATAAATAAACATACATAAATACATTTTAATTCAGTCTTGGCAACCAGGACAGTAAGTGCTACAGTGCCGTCGCTGCAGTATTTTGGATGCAGCTAAAATCCTGCAGGATAATTCTGTAAGATAATTCCAGGATTCTGTAACCCAAAAGTGGAACAGCTGTTTCGAGTGTGTCTACATGCAGCCCTCAGGAGCATGCGTCGAATGCAGAAGGGTAAATGCTTTCTATTTCCAATTATTGTAACATTACGTAATGAAGCGCTCCCCCTTTGCTTCATAAAACACCCGTCCCTCTTTGCTTCACGTCGATGTTCAAAGCAGGCTGTATAAAAGACCATTCTGCCACAACACAAAGTAATTACTGGTGAGGACATTCATGAAGTGTGACAACAATATGGGACGTTCCTGGCCACCTGAAAGGACCACAATTGGATGAGCAATTAACGGCAGGATTGCAAATTCACTGAGATGGTCGGGGCAGCACTAAGGTCTGCTGTCCCTGTCAGTTTCGATTCCAGCCTCAGTATGCAGGGGCTCTGCCTGGTCCAGAGTGATGGGACTGTGTCTGAGTGTCCCGAGTGATGGGACTGTGTGTCTCTGAGGCCTCCACCCCCTCTGCCCTCTCCTCTGCTCTCCTCTCCTCTCCTCTCCCTCTCTCCTCTCCTCTTCTCTCTCCACTCCCTCTCCTCTCCCTCTCTCCTCTCATCCTCTCCTCTCCTTTCTTATCCTCTCTACTCCTCTCCTCTCCTTTCTTATCCTCCCCTCTCCTCTGCTCTCTCCTCTCCTCTCCCTCTCTCCTCCTCTCATCCTCTCTCCTCTCCTCTCTCCTCTCCTCTCCTCTCCCTCTCTCCTCCTCTCCTCTCTCCTCCCCCTCTCTCCTCCTCACATCCTCTCTCCACTCCCTCTCCTCTCCTCTCCTCTCCCTCTCTCCTCCTCTCATTCTCTCTCCTCTCTTCTCTTCTCTCTCCACTCCCTCTCCTCTCCCTCTCTCCTACTCTCCTCCTCTCTCCTCCTCTTTCTCCTCTTCTCTCCACTCCCTCTCCTCTCCTCTCCCTCTCTCCTCCTCTCCTCCTCTCTCCTCTCCTCTTTCTCTTCTCTCCACTCCCTCTCCTTTCCTCTCCCTCTCTCCTCCTCTCCTCTCCTCTTCACTCTCC